>NC_086447.1:502635852-502935852 GCF_028390025.1 Pseudophryne corroboree
ATTATTCCATACTATAGTATCTCTATTTTATAGTATAGCATATTACAGAGCCCCCAGTTCATATTATGCAACATTATAATGCCCTCCAGTTCATTTTATACCACTTTACAATGAGCAGTTCCAGGGCTATATAGATTTATTCTAGACCCTAACGCATAAGTTTGTAAGGTCTCCTAAGTATCACCCAATGGTAAAAATATATATAACACATGTAACTTTGGCAGGGAAGGTGGGCCCTTCTCAGCTCTGGGCCCCATAGCAGCTCCACTCCCTGCACCTATAGTAGCTACACTCTTGAATACATGATAAACCTAGCAATAATTAGTACTCGCAATTCTCATATAAACTACTCTTTAGAGTGAAAAAAATATGACACTAAATTCTTTATAGATTGTAAGCTTGCGAGTACGGCCCTCCTACCTCTAGGACTGTTTGTTTTTGCCCGGTTTTGTCTTCTAATTGTGTTCAGTTGTAAAGCGCAACGGAATTTGCTGCGCTATATAAGAAACTGTTAATAAATAAATAAAATAAATATTTAAGGATAGAAGAAAAAATTTATATCTTTTCACAGGGGAAGCAATGGCACTGGCAAAATTCTGTTTTGGGGATGCCATTTCCCTCAGTTGGCTCTGGTGTAACTAGTTACCTCTAAATTGATGGTGTCTTTTTTTTTTTTTTATAATGAGCACAACAGTAGAAATTGAGTGAAGAGAAGGGGCTTACTTGTTAACAATGGAGTAGTAGGGGCATAGATTCAGTTATTTTTGTTTAGTAGTGTAAACTTTTGTAAAGAGAGATAGAGAGAAGGCACATTGCTAGGGGGGGTTTCCTTATTTTGTGAAGCAATAGTCTTGTACCACAACTGAGTACGCAGAGATTGAGTTTCATCTTTTACTTTCAATGTAAGTCCGTCTCTTCATAGTTTTATATCTCCTATCTCATACTAGACAGTAGGCATGTACACTGTACAGTACATTAAGGAGCTCTGGCCGACCATCAACCTTCACAAGGGCAAATTTGCATTGTGTATCATGTCCACTTCATTAGAGAGGTACTGTAGCACTGACACATTTTTTTTTTGTAATTAATATGCCTATAATTAGTGTGGCCAAGATGTTTAACACATAAACAGCTTTTTTTTTCTTGCAGCTATTTTATCGTCTGTCGGCATTGTTGGCTTTCGGGATTCCGGAATCGATATCCTGATCGCCGAGATCCCGAAAGCCGGCAAATTGATTGCATCCCCTTCAAAATAGTGTTTATAGAACTGGGACTCTGAGATTGGCATACTGCAAACTTTATTTCTACTTGGTAATTCTGAGCAGTTATAATAAAAATACAATACTATAAATGAATAAACATGGAACTTCTATCATACAGTACTGTATATAGGAATAACATAATATCCATTTAATCTGGAACACCCATGATTTACACAGGTTCTGTGGCAGAAATACAGGCTCGAATTTAGCCAGCCACAGAACCTGTGTAAATGATAGGTGTCCCAGATTAAAGGGATATTTTGGCAAGTCCTAAGCATATGCAGATGTGCTCATTCTCATCTATGTCACTATTCGCGGCAATGTGACCATGATAAGAGTGCTTGCCACTTGGCACGTGCTTTCCATATGTGCACGCGCCCCATTGGAAATGCATAATGCAGTCGCACCCACGACTAGTGCCGGACAGCTGCGAATAGTCGCTGCCGCAATACATGCTCACATGCGTACGCATCGCTGCACAGATGACCTAGGACCCATCTGTAACTTTATCTGTTGTTGAGAGTGTTGGTGGAAACAGAAGCTGCCACACAGCTGTACCCTCTTCTATCTTTGTTGTACTGAAGTTGTACTTACCAGTGCCCTTACTTTGTATTTAGTGGCTCTGACTCATACTTCTGTCTGAATATGGCTCTTGTTTTGACAGTTGATATTTTCTTGTAAGTTGCATATAACATTGTAAAACTTTCCAAACCAATGTTCCCCAGGTGTTCTGTGAGAGTTTCATCTTAAAACCATGTGCTTAGTATCACTTTCAATAAGAATACATTAGTTGGCTAGACTGTTCAGCCAATATCAAGAAATATTATGCAACTGGCACAGATACCAAGATTCTTGAGTTAAGATTGTCACATTTTTCTATTAGCATGACAAGCCAGATCAGAGGAACCTGATATTTGACATTTGCAAAAGAAAAATAATGGATACAATTTCAAATCAGTTTTTTGTTGCTCATTTTTTTGCCCATAGCAGTGTGTAGAGAAATCTCACCATGACCAGCACAATGTAAATATAAAATCTTTTAATTTTTTTTTTACGTTTCCATTCATTCTGCTTCTGCACAGAAAGTGAGAGTTCTTAATTTCAAAGATGCAGTCTGAAGAATGTAGCTTGAGATTTGCCCATTTAAAATGAAGCTGTTTTAGGTTATTTCATTGGGATTCATAATAATGCAATTCTGGTTATTTTATTATGCCTTTTAAATCTTGTAAAATGACTATACTAGGATGTTATTAGAAGCCAACTTTTACTCCTTCAGAACTAATTTGTGTTTTGAATTTTTCATCAGAGCATGGAAGTCTTGGAATGACAAAAATTTGAAAAAGTTTAAATTTAAACCACAGTCCTGAAATGTATGTGTTCTTTTGTTTCATTTCATTTGTTCATACTTTTGTTATTACAACTTTCCTTCGTTTAAACTCTATCCATGTTTGGTAAATTATTGCTCTTGTACAGCTATCAAGCTTTCAGACCATTAATTTACATTATACTGTGTTTTTGTTCATTGTACTTTCTCATGTGCCTTCATTTGCAAAATAGTAATCAGTAGCGTTTTGATCATCTCAGATTTGCTTTTTGTGTAAAAATTGCAATTACATGTTTGTTAGAATAGATTGGTGGGATTATATAATTTTGCATTTCTTAAAGTTTTTCAATTGTACTTGTATAATGGGGCACTATGGATTCAGGAAAATGTCTAAACCTTTGGAAGATAGTAAACTGCTGCTTGGTAAGTGCAGATTCACTTAACATGTGGAGTTACCAGGTACAGTAGTAACAGGCTTTCCAATGTGATATACACAGAACCCAAACCTTGGCAGTTGCTGACACCATAAGGACCAGAAATCATGACAACAAAACACAAGGTCATGGTCACAAGATCAAGACAAGCTGAGTCTGAAATATGTAGGAGATCAAAGCAAAAAGTTATGGGTCTATTTAATAAGCCTTTGATGGAAATACAGTGGTCGGCATTAAAGTCCCAGCCAACCAGCTCCTAACTATCATATTTCAAACACAGCCTGTGACATGGCAGTTAGGAGCTGATTGGCTTGTAATTTAACTCCATCCACTCTATCTCCATCCATCCAGGGCTTCATGGATAGGAGAACAGATGGATATGTATCTGAGTAAAACAGGGGGTGTGCCAGGAGAAGAGTAACTTTGGAGTGACTGCCATTAAATGAAGGAATACGGTACATTAGGAGAGATACAAAACCCCATAGAGGACACACTGACTGCTACCAATGATCTCCAAAATTGCCCACCTACCTTATAGATGGTTTGTAAATAAAAAGCAGTTTCACATCCATCAGTGATGTTCATGCTGTGACTATAGCTACTGTAAGAAACATTGGGGGTAATTCCAAGTTGATCGCAGCAGGAATTTTGTTAGCAGTTGGGCAAAACCATGTGCACTGCAGGGGGGGGGGGTAGATATAATATGTGCAGAGAGAGTTAGATTTGGGTGTGGTGTGTTCAATCTGGAATCTAAATTGCAGTGTAAAAATAAAGCAGCCAGTATTTACCCTGCACAGAAACAAAATAACCCACCCAAATCTAACTCTTTGCAAATGTTATATCTGCCACACCTGCAGTGCACATGGTTTTGCCCAACTGCTAACAAAATTCCTGCTGCGATCAACTTGGAATTACCACCAATGTTACTTACAGTAGCTATAGTCACAGCATGAACATCACTGATGGATGTGAAACTGCTTTTTATTTACAAACCATCTATAAGGTAGGTGGGCAATTTTGGAGATCATTGGTAGCAGTCAGTGTGTCCTCTATGGGGTTTTGAATCTCTTCTAATGTACCGTATTCCTTCAGATTAAGAAAATTAGTAGATCGAAGATAAGTACTTTTACACAACACTACATAAAATATTAGAGTCCCAAAAAAATTTAGTATAATATGGTCGCATAAATAAATATTGGATTACTTGTAAATATTGGCACAGGTTTTATTTTAAAGCTATACATTTGCACCAATTTTGGTTAACCACTTTTTTTTTTAATTTCATTAATCCAATAACAAGCATTTATACACTTATTTAACTGTTATTGTCAAAACAAATATTCCTAGGGCCGGATAGATTAGTTTGCTATAGCACCATTCCCCGCCCTTGTAGCATATACCAATCGGGATCCGGTCTGAAGATCGACAGTGTCTAGGTCGACAATGTTTAGGTCGACCACTATAGGTCAACAGTCACTAGGTCAACATGGATGGAAGGTCGACAGGGTTTCTAGGTCGACATGTGCTAGGTCGACAGGTCTAAAGGTCGACATGAGTTTTTCACATTTTTCTATTTTTTTCATACTTAACGATCCACGTGGACTACGATTGGAACGGTAAAGTGTGCCAAGCGAAGCGGTAGCAGAGCGAAGGCACCATGCCCGAAGCTCGCTCGCCATGCGAGGGGACGCGGTGCACTAATTTGGGATCCCGGTCACTCTACGAAGAAAACGACACAAAAAATAATAATCCTCATGTCGACCTTTAGACCTGTCGACCTAGCACATGTCGACCTAGAAACCCTGTCGACCTTCCATCCATGTCGACCTAGTGACTGTCGACCTATAGGTCGAAACATTGTCGACCTAGGCACTGTCGATTTGATGAACCACACCCATACCAATCACCCTTGTAACCATAGAACTAGCAATTGACCCACATGTAGCACTTCCCTCTCACTGTATTCCTGAGTCAGAATTATCCCCTCCCCCATCTCTGTACCCCATTGTAGCATTATCCACCCCTACCCCAGTGTCTATATATCTCCTTTGTAGATATAACCCCCTGTGACAATAAGCTTACTATGGCAAAAAATTCCCTGACACTCCCAGTGACAAATCCCCAGTGGCTATAGATCCCCTTTATCATCAGTCCCGCAGTTGATCTATGCACTAGTAGGGCCATATGCAATTGCGGTCGAATTGCCGCAAATGTCGAAAAACGGGGCATTTTCGACACAAAAAAATTATTCGACAATGCAATACAGTACTTGTGGTTCTCCAAGTACCAGCTTGCGGGGGAGGCTTGCTGGGACTTGTAGTTCTGCTACAAAAAACAATATTCTTTATTTTGTCACTTGGCTATCAGCCTCCCATCCGCCGCCCTTGTATCAGGGGGACAGCCTCGGGCTTCACCCCTGGCCCTGGGGTGGCTGGAGGGGGGGACCCCTTGATTTAAGGGGTCCCCACTCCTCCAGGGTACCCCAGCCAGGGGTGACTAGTTGGTTATTTAATGCCACGGCCGCAGGGACCGGTATAAAAGTGTCCCCCGGCTGTGGCATTATCTCTCCAGCTAGTGGAGCCCGGTGCTGGTGTGAAAAATACGGGGGACCCCTATGTTTTTTGTCCCCCGTATTTTTTGCACCAGGACCGGACGCAGAGCCCGGTGCTGGTTGTTAAAATACGGGGGATCCCCTGTCAATTTTTCCCCCATATTTTTACAACCAGGACCGGCTCAAAGAGCCCGAGTCTGGTTATGCTTAGAAGGGGGGACCCCACACATTTTTTTTTCTGGGTTTTTTAAACACTTTTGTGCCGTCCATGAAGACGGATCCAGGACGCACCCTATCGTCAATTGGTCCGTTTTTCGACAGCGGGACTGTCGAATCCGTTTTTTATTGAATATGTCGAATTCGGGTCCTGGCGGGAGGGTGTCTGACTGTCGAATTGTGTCGAATTCGACCGCAATTGCATATACCCCGTAGTTGGTTAAATAGTGCTCAGATTTTTGCACAGAAGTACACTGTTTTTGCTGGTTTTGCTATAGTCTTAGCCGTTAATAAGTTTGGCGGTTTCATAAATGCCAAAAAAGCTGAAAAAGTTAGTTTGATAAAATCACTTCTTGATATATTTTTCCCCAAATCTAACAAAATACATGGAGCCTTAAATAATAGCCTACGAGATATAGGCAAGACCAAGATCCCAGCATATTTCTAGAGTGACAATCATTTAAACGCCAAAACCAATTTAGTTTGGGTTAAGGTTGTTAGGTCGACACTCATTAGGTCGACCACTGAAGGTCGACAATGCCATTAGGTCGACATGGCCATTAGGTCGACATGTACTAGGTCGATGGGTCAAAAGGGCGACATGAGTTTTTCACTTTTTCTTCTTCATTTTTTGGAATTTTTCATACTTAACGATCCACGTGGACTACGATTGGAACGGTAATCTGTGCCGAGGGACACGGTGCACTAATTTGGGTTCCCCGTCACTTTACGGAGAAAACGACACCAAAACAGTCAAAAACCTCATGCTTGGAGGAACACTTGAGGAGGTGGATTCTTGAAATTGTCTTTTGTCCTACCAACAGCGCCGAAGGATAAAGTGGTGATTTTGTTCCTTTTGTGTGTTGTTTAGTAGTTTGGGTTGAAACTACTACACTTATCCAACAGGCGCATTTGATCTTGTTACACAATCTTTTATTTTTAAAAACCTCATGTCGACCTTTTGACCTGTTGACCTAGTACATGTTGACCAAACGACCATGTCGACATAATGCATGTCGACCTAATGGCAATGTCGACCTGCGGTGGTCGACCTAATGAGTGTCGACCTAAGTTGGGTCGACCCAATGACCCATACCCTTTAGTTTTGCCTTCTAAATTATTGGTGCTTTAAAGAATATGGACTAACTCACCAGACTCACATATATGGCTGCATCTGTTGTAAACTTTGGGTAAGTTTGTCCATTTATTCTGTTTGTCATTCCAAAAATCTGGTATCATACTGATTACAGGTTGAGAATCCCATATCCAAATATTCTGAAATATGGAATATTCCGAAATACGGACTTTTTTGAGTGAGAGTGAGATAGTGAAACCTTTGTTTTTTGATGGCTCAATGTACACAAACTTTGTTTAATACACAAAGTTATTAAAAATATTGTATTAAATGACCCTCAGGCTGTGTGTATAAGGTGTATATGACACATAAATGAATTGTGTGAATGTACACACACTTTGTTTAATGCACAAAGTTATAAAAAATATTGGCTAAAATTACCTTCAGGCTGTGTGTATATCTCATTATGGTATGCAATTATTCCAAAATACGGAAAAATCCGATATCCAAAATACCTCTGGTCCCAAGCATTTTGGATAAGGGATACTCAACCTGTATTACTTTGGTGTGAGAAGATGTAAGCATCTTCATAATATGCATACAATAAGAAGTTACCTTTTTAATAATAAATTAGGGTTTCTACCTGGACAAATAACTATACTGTAATTTGGGGGCAGATGTATTAATCCTGGAGAAGTGATAAAGCAGTGATAAGTGCAAGGTGATAACGCACCAGCCAATCAGCTCTGGTATGTAAATTGACAGTTAATAGCTGATTGGCTATTGCGTTATCACCTTCCACTTATCGCTGGTTTATCACTTCTCCAAGCTTAATACATCTGCCCCTTGGAGTTTTAATTACTTGCTTTTCAAGTGGACTTTCCCTATATTATACTTGTGGAGACAAAAATAAATTTGTCTTTGAGTTTAAAGTCAGGTTACTATTGTTCCAAAATATGTAAAACAAAAAAAACAAAACCCATGTACAGTACTTCCCTTTCTACTAGCTGCAAGTTTGCATGCCATATATTCTTTTTTGCAGTCAAGAAAATGAATAACTCTCAAGTGGCAGGCACCACCTTAAAGCAGAAAACGTGATCTGCAGGAAAACATTCTCGTTAATGGAAACCAAACAACATTCTTCAAATATCTAGGTGGTATTGCTGGGGAGCTGAGCATCACTCATCATCAGCAGCAATATTTTCTTAAGTTGGGTGGAACAAAAAACCTCTATTGCTTCTATAATTGGCAATAGAAAATCTATTTAACACGGGCGCATAGTATAAGTCCAGTATAATGTACATAATGGTTTATGACTTCAGTGCACCAGTTTTAGGTGTTGGGCCTTGCACCATATTGTACCTGCACTCTCTAGTGATGCTGTTTGGATTTGAAATACTTAAACAAATAATTGTTTGTCCTTAATAAATCCTACATTTAAAACTAACAGGTTTCTTATTTAGTGCGCACAGTGATAAATTTGTATCTGTTCTGCCATGGGTCTATATTAATGTTTAAAAATGATTTGAAAGGATGAACTACTGACTTTTCAGTCAATCTAATTAATGTGATTAGGCATGTACATACAGTTTTGATAAAGAGCGCTTGCATACTGTGTCATAAATAACACTTCATTGACTTTTCAACAATGCAATCTACTAAATATACAATTTATTATACTACTGTTCATAACAGAAAACACTATAATGTGTGTATTACGTACTGTAATCTTTATTCCTGTTTTTATCTGCTAATTTAATAATGTCTTATTCATATGCCTACTGCCATTAACTTTTAGTCCAATTTAAATTACATTTGTATTTTACAATTGTACATTGACTATTGATTTTGATCACAATGCTTGCATACTATTAAGGGGTCTATTTACTAAGCCTTGGATGGAGGTAAAGTGGACGGAGATAAGATACCAGCCAATCAGCTTCTAACTGCCATGTCACAGGCTGTATTTGATAAATGAAAGTTAGGAGCAGATTGGCTGGTACTTTATCTCTGTCCACTTTATCTCCATTCAAGGCTTAGTAAATAGACACCTAAGTCTCCTATGTTTGACTCAGAATCCTAGTTATACATATTAACTAGTTTCACAATCCCGATGTGTCACTTGTGTCATAGTAGCTGGTTCACAATATACTTTTGTTCTGTGTCACTAGTACCTTGCATATGATTCTTGGCACAGTCATTTAAACATTTTTTAGGCCTCCAGCCACAGAGACATTCAGCAAGCAAGCAAACTCTTTTCACTGATTATTTTACTTTGAGCTGAAATACTCAGTCTGCCAAATCCACTTCTGTAAATGTGTACTGAATTGTACATATATTGAAGTTAAGTATTTCGTTAAATCACAAGTACGTTCTAAGCAGACGCACTGTGTTGCTGTTCGTGTATGTTTTTGTGATTATTTAGTCGAGTTCAGGTATTTTTCTTTGTTAGGATTCAAATGAACATTTCAGTCTTCTGTGCTCCTTGCCACCTCACATATTTTTTATGATTCCAAGTAAAGGAAAAATTATTAGCTTGCTGTAAAAATATTTACATAATCCATTACATCAAGCAGTATAAAGCAGATGTCCTACCTTATGAAGAATGAAGGAATTTCTAATTGTCCAGTTCCGGTTTGTATTTGTATGCACAGGTCATCACCAAGTCCACTCACATTGGGTCTGCCTATTTCACAGCTGTGAGCATCAACACAGCCTGGACACTCTCTGATCCGCAAGCTCTGTAAAGGAATGCAGTTTTCCCTTAAACAATGTTTATATGATAGATTTTGAACTTTTTTTTTTTTTTACTTTTTATACCGAGCTCAGTTGAATTATATTCTGGCTACCGAAATATGGTGTGTCTTCTGATTCATTTCCAGGAGAAAATCATTTCTTTGTTTCCCAGCAGTAAGACACTCTTTTTTGAGAAGTGGAAGGGGAATTGGATTTTCATTCATCTGATCCCATGTGTTAAATTAAGGAAGGCTATGACATTTATCTTGGCAGTGTCTTTATAGTGGGATTGGACCGGTGTGGCTTGGAAAATGCATTCCTAAGTGTTTCTAATTAATAAATCAAAATTATTTATATATCTTGCAAAAATATGACAGTGAGGTTATTAATTCTTCCTTTGTTTATTAGTCTATTCCCTTTCTTTTCTCCTCCCTCTTTGTTTCCATTTAATGCTTGTGTGAATCCAATATAAACAAACACATATATGTATAGTAACTTAAAAAACCTATTCCTGATACTGTCATAATTATTATTTTAAAATGAATTTGTTACCCATGTTCTCTTTACATTACTTATTGCTTTAGTGCATAGTGCTATACTCTGTTGTAAGCAACAACAAAAAACTTGGAACCCGACTCACCAAGGAGAGTGCATTTCCTCCAGCAAGCTATTCTCCCTCTTGGGCAGTCTTTCTTGAGTCTGCACAGTAGCAGAGCTGTGACATGTAGGCAAACCTCATCTGGGAGCAAAAATGTTGTAGTCTGACAGCTCAATCTGGAAACCAAGCCAGGATGTCACACACTAGTTCTTGCTCTTGGACTGCCTACATCTACTTGTCATAGCTCAACTGCTGTGCATTCTGGTTCCACTTTAAAATGTAGTAATGACAATAATAACTCATACTCTGTTATTATCCTTTATAGCTTCACAATAGCTAAATGTATGTAATATGGGAAAAGTGTGTGTCTGTCATAGAAACATAGAATTGACGGCACATAAGAACCACTTGGTCCATCTAGTCTGCTGGGGGTTTTTTTTTTACATTTTGGTAAACTTAACCCTATTTGATCCTTATTTATTTGTAAGAATATTCATATGCCTATCCAAAGCATGTTTAAATTGCTCTACTGACTTAGGGGTATATGCAATTAGCGGCGAATCGCGGCAATTTTTCGACCGTTTTTCAATTCGACACAATTCGACAGTCTAATTTCGGCAAGTGGGTGCCGAAATTGACCATATGCAATAAAAAATGGATTCGACAGTCCCGCTGACGAAAAACGGCCGATTTGACGGATTTTGTTCCGTTTTTTTAAAAACGGGAAAAAACACGGAAAAAAATGGCGTGGGGTCCCCCCTCCAAAGCATAACCAGCCTCGGGCTCTTCGAGCTAGTCCTGGTTCTAAAAATCCGGGGGGAAAATGGACAGGGGATCCCCCGTATTTTTAAAACCAGCACCGGGCTCTGCGCCTGGTGCTGGTGCAAAAAATACGGGGGACAAAAAGAGTAGGGGTCCCCCGTATTTTTTACACCAGCATCGGGCTCCACTAGCTGGACAGATAATGCCACAGCCGGGGGTCACTTTTATACAGTGCCCTGCGGCCGTGGCATTAAATATCCAACTAGTCACCCCTGGCCGGGGTACCCTGGGGGAGTGGGGACCCCTTCAATCAAGGGGTCCCCCCCCCAGCCACCCAAGGGCCAGGGGTGAAGGGACCTCTGTGACAGGAGTCACGTGGTGTCCCGGCATTCGGGGAAAGGGGTCCCATGTGAAAACATGGGACCCATTTCAGTCCGCTAGTCCGGGTGTGCGTTTATTTGTTTTGCCTAGTACGAGGATTTATATCTGGACACTGGATTGAGGTGAGTATAATTTGATTCACAGGTACCCCGGATCGTCGGATCTGGAGACGTGGCAGTCGGCGGGTCAACATAGGTAAGTATGTGTTTGTCGGCAGGTGTGCAATAAAGTTTTACTCTCAAGGTGTGTGTCTCCTGTTTTTATTTGGGTATTTTTTTTCCAGTAGTACTACAGGTACCAGCGGGCCAGTTTTTCTCCCGCATGCTGGTACTTGTGGTTCTCCAAGTACCAGCTTGCGGGGGAGGCTTGCTGGGACTTGTAGTACTACAGGAAAAAACAATATTCTTGTCATTTTCTCAAGGCTATCAGCCCCCCATCCGCAGCCCTTGGATGGGGGGGGACAGTCTCGGGCTTCACCCCTGGCCCTTAGGTGGCTGGGGGGGGGACCCCTTGATTGAAGGGGTCCCCACTCCCCCAGGGTACCCCGGCCAGGGGTGACTAGTTGGATATTTAATGCCACGGCCGCAGGGCGCTGTATAAAAGTGACCCCCGGCTGTGGCATTATCTGTCCAGCTAGTGGAGCCCGATGCTGGTGTAAAAAATACGGGGGACCCCTACTCTTTTTGTCCCCCGTATTTTTTGCACCAGCACCAGGCGCAGAGCCCGGTGCTGGTTTTAAAAATACGGGGGATCCCCTGTCCATTTCCCCCCCCGGATTTTTAGAACCAGGACCGGCTCGAAGAGCCCGAGGCTGGTTATGCTTTGGAGGGGGGACCCCACGCCATTTTTTTTCGGCATTTTACCATTCCATTTAAAAAAATAAAAATAAATAATAATAGTATTTTTAAAAATATATAAATAATACTTGTGCCTCCCAAAAAGACAAACCAAGTACCTAATCCCTTCTAATATAAATAGATATGCTATTACCATTAAAAAAAAAACACACAAAAAAACACGTTTTAAATTTTTTTTATTAGATTCACCCACCAAAGTGTGGCGGATTGAAAATGACGAATTTACTGTCTAAAAGCACTGTTGTCGAATTTCCAAACTTCAATTGAATATACTTTTGTCGAATTGCCGCATTTGTACCATTGCAGAAAAGTCGAATTTGACAAATGTCGAATTTCAAAAAGTCGAATTTTGAAAGTCCGTTTTTTTGACGGAAAGTACTGAATTGCATTGTCGATTTTTTTTTTTTTTTGCGAAAAAGTCCAGTTTTTCGACAATTTCGGGAATTCGACCGCAATTGCATATACCCCTTAGCCTCAACCACCTCTGACGGGTGGCTCTTCCACCTATCCACTACCCTTTCTGTGTAAGTAATTTTTCCTCAAATTTCCCCCGAACCTACCTCCCTCCAGTCTCAGTGCATGTCCTTGTGTTCTAGTATTTCTCTTGCTTTGAATAATGTTTCCCTCCTGTACCTTGTTAAAACCCTTGATATATTTGAAAGTTTCCATCATGTCCCCCCTTTCCCTTCTCTGCTCAGAACTATATATGTTAAGAACTTTTAGTCTTTCCTGGTATGTTTTGTGATGTAGACTATACCAATGACCTTTATGCATGGCCAGAGTTTTTTTTACATATCTCCCCCAAATTTGGCATGGTGGTTTAGTTTGACCAGAATTAGGTTGTGGCCACCGTTTAGGCCATGGAGTCTCTGAATTGAAATTTTTGGTTAAGCAACTTTGCTCAGGATGTCTTCTAGTGTCGAAAAACTGCACTGATCTGAAGTCACGGGCTCATATGTACCATTGGGGGGCAGGCAGAGCTTCATCAGAAGAGCACTGAGTATGATATCAACTGTCACACTGCACCTGCACTGACAGTTAATGTTGGTCTGCACAACCACAGTTTTCAAAAATGCCATGTTACCAAATAAACAATCAAGTCTGGGTCTCAGCTCCTCAGCTTCTAGAAGTAAAAGAGTGGTAAGATACGAGGAGACCTCAGAGGAAGCACAAGCATGCTTGGGAGATCAACTAGCAGCTCCTTGACAGTGAGAATCACTCAATTCAAGGCTAGTTCTCCAATTTGCTACTGATGCTAAACATACAGCATCCAGTTCCATGGAGTCCCCAGCTTCAAGACAAACATGTCAGTCAGCTGATGCTGCTAGACATGCAGTCTCAAGGGACATGGAGTCTGCACTAGCAAGACAAACTCATCAGTTAATCAAGGCTGCACAAACTGCTATATCCAGGGCCATGAAGTGCCCAGGTGCAAGACAAGCCCACCAGTCAGCCAGTGCTATACAAGCTGCAGCGTCCCGAGCCATGGAGTTTGCAACAGTAACACAAATTTGACAGTCTGTCAATGCTGAAAGAACTGCAGTTCTCAGATTAAAACCATGGCAGGACTTAAAAGATGTTGCATTTAACTATGATGCAAATATCCAGTATGAGATGCACCCTAAGGAAAATATTGGGAAGATAGCCAGGCAATGCAAGCGCTGCAGTGCTAAGACGTGGGGCACATCTACGATCAGGTCTAAATTAGGCCCATAGTCTCAGAAATAGGTAGATGTTTTATCTAAGACTCAAAATTATATATATATATATATACTGCATGTAGATATAGTATTGTATAGAACTATAAAATGCAACTAAATAAAATTAAGAACAAAGGTTCATACAAACGGCAGGATGTAATGGAGTCCGTGATTGCTGGAGGTGTGGGATGTCGACTGACTCAGATGTTTTCTTAGAGGGGCAAACACTTACAAGGCAAAACCATGCCTTGTAAGTGGTTGCCCCTTTAAATAAATGTCCGAGATCAACCGGCATCCCACACCTCCAGCGATCTGGAAGTCCATTACATCCCGCTGAAAATGTACAAATATTAATTTACAGTAAGCGTCCATATGGAAACAGAATGGTTTACCTAGAAAAATAAGGGTATTTAGTTAAAAATGTTTAGACCATTAGGAGATGATAGATTGTTCAGAAATAAATACAGATTTTCACCTGTATTTTGAGCAGCTGCACCAAACCTATATATCCTCCTTTTGAAATAACCAGTCATCACTATCAACTTGCATTCCACATTATACAAATTTCTGTTTATATTAATCCCTGAATAGGGATTACTATAGGCTCACAACATGCCCTCAGAACACTTATGCCTATGTCTGAACACTCATTTGTTGACCAGTTACAGTCTTTCAGCTGTAAGTGGAGTTGAGTGTGAGCTTGAATCATCACAGCTGCTCAAAGTTGCATATGGTCAATTCAGGTGCTGTGGCGCATGCACAGTGCAATAAAATCGCAAGTTACAACCACAAAGCAGACATGCATGCCACTCTGAATCAGACCCTCATGTGTCCCTTTATGGCAGGCCAGAAATCCATATTCATGGATGGATAGTGTTTTGTTATTAGGGATTGTGTCACCTGTGCAACAAAATGTATGAATGCTCATTTATATAAAAGATTGAAATTATACTATTTTTAAATTCTTCCAAATCTCCACTTAACATACAATATAACATGCAATATATGAACACTTTAACATAACAACATAACGTACTGTTATAATAGTCAATGGCACTATTATTCTTCTCATTTCCAAAGCTTTCTGTCGCTGAGTTACTTTTGATACCTCTTTCTCCAGCACCAGATGGTTCCAACATTACTAGGATGTGTCCCTTCTTCATACAAAATACAATAAGCCTCTATAATACAGTATATGCTTAGAATACCTTAAACTATCTCATCACCTGCTGCTTCTCATGTTTTCCAATCCTTACTTTGGCTTCATGAAACATCCAGAATAAAATGCTATCTCTTGAAACCCTTTATCTCCTATTTCTTGATCAACTCCTGCCCTAGCTTAATGTCTGAGCTCTCCCAAAAATACTCTCATAGTTGTCCTCTCAGCTCTTCTAGTGATTACTTTATTTAATTCCATCTCATAATGTTTTCCCATACATGGTTCCAAAATACCTCCTGCACAACTCTCCAACTGTGACATTGTATTCTACACTCTCCTCTTAGTCTATCTTTCACCTTTACAGCTTTAAACACTCCATGAAGACCCTTAAAAAAATACTGTTTTTCTACCTATAATTTTTCCTTGCTCTTTTTACATCCAACTTGCTATTACTGTTACTCCCACAACCCTATGTATTATGTGACCCCCCATACCTCCAAAATTGTAAACTTATTTGGGCGAACCACTTTTTTCTTCCTTTTCAATGTTGTATGCATGAAACCCATTTGTAATGCAATCCCTTAAATGTAAAGTGTTGAAACATTTAAGCATCATATGGCCTGATCTTTAGGTGACTTTTGGGGTTTTCCACCTGGGAAGATTGGCAATCGCCTAGAATACTCACAGGACTTTGGTTTTTTTGGATATGGTTTCAAAACCCTTAACTCATTGGTGAGCAGGAACAATTGCTTCTATGCATTTATTCCAAATGTTGCTTCCCACAGGGCTGTAGAGAGCAGCACAGGTACTGCTGGAAGGGCATGGCATGCCTATGACCCCACAAAGAAATATCACTTAAGAAGGCACAGCCCAACGCACTCCACATGAGGGTGCCATTCAGATCCAGGGGGCAGGGGAGACGCGGGGGAACACTGCATCTTACCTTGCTTGCTCCACGGCTGGCACCATCTTTCCAGCAATAACTGGGAAGATGGTGCATGTGCACTAGGGTGCAAAGACTCTGGAACAGAGTTTCCTGTCAAATTGAGTATGCCTTTCTATCTTGCAACTGCTGTATACAACTGTAATACTCCCAAATGTAAGTCAGTGTGCCAAATGTAATAGCCTTCAGTTTGGAGAAGAATTTATCTGATTTAAAGCATCACATTTTTAAAGGCAAAATCAAGTTGATTTTGCTTTAAAAATAAACCCACTTTCAATGAATTATTTTAATTTCTGGATCATCTGCACTTTTACCAGCCCATAGACTTATCCTATGTCTCACAACTAGCTAACAACCTTTCCCCAGTCCAGCAGAATTAAACTACAGTGAACTATATATTTTAGGATACTATTTGCATTGGGTACATTGCATCTCTCCTTCAAATAGAGGCATACCTCCCAACTGTCCCGATTCCAGTGGGATAGTCCCGCTATTTGGACACTGTAGGCACGGAGACGGTTGGGGGAGCCTTTGATCACCCGCTGCACTGTTTTGCCAAACAGTGAGTGATCTCTGAATACTGTACATGCTGTGCACATGCACACGG
The DNA here is from genome assembly GCF_028390025.1 of Pseudophryne corroboree. NCBI lineage: Eukaryota > Metazoa > Chordata > Amphibia > Anura > Myobatrachidae > Pseudophryne > Pseudophryne corroboree. The sequence continues at coordinate 502,652,458 of NC_086447.1, forward strand.
CATGTATTCAGTGCTGGGAGGTGAGCAGGGGGCTGCCCAGCTGCTCAGGGAGCCCTGGGCACATCCCCAAAATGAAGATAAATAAGTCCACATTGTGAGGCCATGCCCACTAGAGGCCACACCCCTTACAGGGTCACGCACGACTTCACCGCACGAGGGTCCCGAATATCTTCATTGACAAGTTGGGAGGTATGTAGAGGTCCCCTAATATTTCCAGGCTAGTTATAACAACATGCATTAACTATGGCTTACGGAATTATTAGCTGCACTAAACAATGGCACAGTTATTTTAAAAAAAAAATTATTTTTGACCCTTGATTCTCCTGTAGCCTTGCACATTCCCTGTGCTCTCTAGTCACATAAATCTTACTTTAGTTTTATTAGTGTAAAATAACTTTTTTTTTATATGTATGTATATATATAGGTCCTGATCATGCCTCTTGCTTGCATGCTGAGCGGTTGTCCAAAGATTGATAAAACTAGCGCCAGAGTATTACTTCCTCAATGTGGTATGAAATTATAAAGTGTGTATATTAGGCACTCCCCAATTTTCTGGGTGGCAACCAGGTGACAGTAAAGTGCAGTGGTAAATTACACAGGAAAAAAGAGATAAAAACAATAAAGTGACCAGCGCCTATAAAGTGCTTAGGGTGAAGTTTGTGCACTTAGTGCTACAATAGTGAATAGAAGGACATAAAAAAACCAAGCTTATCTTTTAAAACTCCATCTTCGGACCATTCTTTGGGCCCAATTATCATGTGATATATCAGATAGCAGGATAAAAAAAACAATAGATCATTGTGCGTATTTCTTAGAAAACCGGTACCTTGCCTATATACTGTGTATATATGTATGTGTGTGTGTATATATATATATATATATATATATATATATGTTTTGGTGTTATAATTAGGAGAGACTACCCCAATTTCACATTTACACCAAGAAGTGCAGATACTTTTTAGGTTTTAGAGTTAAAAAGTTATTTTAATGCACACAGAAGTAAAAAAATATTTAAGATCAGCAGGCACATGGTAGGTATCAAACGTACAAAGAGTAAAACATATTTGAGCTTATCTGGTCAATCAACTGGATACAGGCATGAGGTAAGTCTTATATAATCAATGGAGATGGAACAAGCGCCTCATGGTGTAATAATCAGAGCTGGCCCTAACCAATATGATGCCCTAGGCAAGATTTTGTCTGGTGCCCCCTAGCACCGCTAATTCCGCCTCTGACCCTGTACCCCTTTCCCAGGACAATCACACCTCACCCATAGCAGTCCTCAATTTGGTGATCCTACCTCCTATATTTTAAACTGGAACAGTGCACATTCAGCGCACAGCCCCAAAAGGATGTGTTCTTGCTGGGAAGGGGCATGGCCACACAATACTACTCCCAATTCAAATTACGCCACACAGTAGTGCAACTTTATTCACATTATATCATGTGATAGTGTCCCTTATTCATGTTACACCACACAGTAGGACCACTTTACCTTATATATGTTACTCCTCACAGTAGTGCCCCTTATTCACATTACATCATACTGAATTGCTCCTTATTCACATTATACCACACCATATTGCTCTTTGTTCACATTAGACCACACAGTAGTGTCCTTTCTATACGTTATGCCATACAGTAGATCACCTTATACACATAATGTCACACATTAGTAATGCCTTTATACACAATACCACTGTCACAACTGAGGGCCTGAGCTGGCGGGAGGCAGCCTCAGTTGTAGGGGCTGAGATGTACCGGAACCTGGGAGGTTGTATCAGACCCCTGGACATGTAAGTAACATGAATAATAACTGCCCGAAGGCGTGACCACGACAACTTAGATAAAAGTCAATGATGTTTATTATGACAACTCCGCAACACAGCAGCAGTAAAAGAAAACGTAAAAGTCAGCAAATAATAAATACAGTTCCCGGGTACTACAGGATGGCAGGAGCCACAGGGCACTGGTAGTGTGAGATAGTTCTTATGATCTTCTAGATGGAAAGTCCTTACCAGGCCCGACTGTAGCAATGGAGATAACCCAGGATTGTGCCAGCTGGTGTTCCAGGAAAAGCTGGGTTGCTGAAGGTAAAACAGCTGCTGTGGATACTGGCTGGAACCAGACTGTTGTTAGCACGGAGTGGATACTGGCTGGAACCAGTTAAATAATAAATGAACTTGGGAGCGATGAAATATGAACTGAAATGTAGAACTTGAGAGCGGAGAAATAATAATACCGGTGGAGAGTGGTAAAGTGTAGAAAGGACACCGGCCCTTTAAGGGAAGCTGTACTCTGCTGGAAGCTGAGCTGGAAGCAGGTAATGTTGTAGCTGGAAACAGATGAATCCACAATGGATTGGAGAGTCAGGCTACACCGCAGGTGGAATGCTGGTGCGGGTCTCTATGGTGGAAGTCTTGAGACAGGAGCTTGAACCTGGAAGACAATCACAGGAGAGAGACAAACAGGAACTAGGTTTGACAACCAAAGCACTGATGCCTTCCTTGCTCAGGCACAGTGTATTTATACCTGCAGCAAGGAAGGGATTGGCTAGGCAATTATGCAGATTATCAATACTGAGAACAGATTGGTGGAAATGATCAGCTGACAGAATCCAAGATGGCTGCGCCCATGCAGACACTTGGAGGGAAGTTTGGTTTGTAATCCATGTGGTAATGAAAACAGTAATGGCGGCGCCGGCCACCGGAGACGGGAGGCGCCAGGCTGACAGATGCACATCCAACCACGCGGACACAGCGGAGGCCGCGGCTGACGTAATCGCCACTCAGACACTCTGCATGCAGAAGTTCAGGGACGGCGGCGGAGGCCGCGGGAGACGCCATGCCAGGTGTAATATGGCGTTTACTGTGCCAGCGTCTCAGAGAGACAGGAGAGGATGCAGGAATGTGAACATTAGAATAACAGATGGGATCCGGTCCTGGAGCGCTGAGCCAGCCTTAGGAGGCATCTGATGGGTAAGAAATGGCGTCCAGATACCCGGATCGTGACAGCACCCCCCCCTTTAGGAGTGGCCCCAGGACACTTCTTTGGCTTTTGAGGAAACTTGGAATGGAATCTCCGGACCAAGGCAGGAGCATGGACATCAGAAGCATTGGTCCATGAACGTTCCTCAGGACCATAACCCTTCCAGTCAATAAGATATTGTAGTTGACCGTAACGGTGACGTGAGTCCAGGATCTTGGCCACTTCATACTCAACGCCTCGTTGAGTTTGGACTTTCAGAGTTGGAGGAAGTGAGGAATGAAACCGATTCAAGATCAGCGGTTTCAACAGGGAAACATGGAATGTCCTGGGTATTTTTAAGAAGGGAGGCAACTGGAGTCTGTAAGCAACAGGATTGATGACTTGTTCAATCTTGAAAGGACCGATATAGCGAGGTGCAAACTTCATACTGGGAACTCTTAACCTCAAATTCTTCGTGGATAACCATACCCGATCACCCACCTTGAGAGCAGGAACTGCTCGACGCTTCTTATCCGCAAACTTTTTGTACCTAAACGATGCCTTGAGCAGAGCTGATCGTACGCTCTTCCAGATATTGGCAAACTGATGCAAGGTGATATCCACTGCGGGAACAGAAGTTGCTGGAAGCGGTTGGAACTCAGGGACTTTAGGGTGGAATCCAAAGTTAGTGAAGAATGGTGTTGAAGCAGATGAAGAATGATACTGGTTGTTATGACAGAACTCGGCCCAGGGAAGTAATTGAACCCAGTCATCTTGAGAGGAGGACACATAGATGCGGAGGAAGGCCTCCAAGTCCTGATTCACCCTCTCGGTTTGACCATTGGTCTGAGGATGGTAAGCCGTGGAAAACTTTAGCTTGACTTGGAGGACTTGACATAAACTTCGCCAGAATTTGGCTGTGAATTGAACTCCTCGATCTGAGATAATTTCTTCAGGAAGACCGTGGAGTCGGAAGATCTCTTGTATGAATACTTGAGCCAACTTGGAAGCTGACGGAAGACCGGTGAGAGGAATGAAGTGTGCCATCTTGGTGAACCGGTCAACTACCACCCAGATGGTATTGAACTTGTTGCACATGGGTAAGTCTGTAATGAAATCCATCGACAAGTGGGTCCATGGTCGACGGGGAACGGATAGTGGAACCAGTTGCCCCGCAGGCGACTGGCGGGATACTTTATGTTGGGCACACTTTGGGCAAGATGCAATAAACTCCAAGACGTCCTTTTTCAGAGTTGGCCACCAATAGGACCTAGAGATAAACTCCAGGGTTTTTTGGATACCTGTATGTCCGGCAAAACGGGAAGCATGGGCCCAATGCATGAGCTTCTTCCTTAGCATCGGCTTCACAAAACTTTTCCCTGATGGGGGCGTAGAGTCCATCCCTACCATGGAGAATGCCAACGGATTTATAATAGGATGCTTGTCTGAAGACTCTGACTCATTTTCTTGCTCCCATGAGCGGGAAAGGGCATCGGCCTTGCGATTCTGAGAGCCCGGACAGAACTGGAGTTTAAAGTCGAACCTGGAAAAGAAAAGTGCCCATCTGGCCTGACGAGGGTTGAGACATTGTGCGCCCTTCAGGTATAAAAGGTTCTTGTGGTCTGTAAGTATGGTGATTAAATGAGAAGCTCCCTCCAACAGATACCTCCACTCTTCTAGAGCGAGCTTGATGGCTAGCAACTCCTGGTCGCCAATGGCATAGTTGCGCTCAGCTGGGGAGAACTTCCGGGAGAAGAAACTGCAAGGATGTAAATGGCCATCTTTAGCCCTCTGAGATAACACCGCTCCTACTCCAACGGAGGAGGCATCCACCTCTAGGATGAAAGGAGAGTCGATGTCAGGCTGTTTCAGGACAGGCGCAGAGATGAACCTCTTTTTTAAAAGATGAAAAGCTTGCATGGCTTCTTCAGACCACTTGGACGGGTTAGCACCCTTCTTGGTGAAAGCAGTAATAGGCGCCACAATGGTGGAAAAGTCTCGTATAAACTTTCGGTAATAATTGGCGAACCCTAAGAACCTCTGGACCCCTTTGAGGGTTAAGGGTACCGGACAATTCTGAATTGCTTGTAGTTTCTCAGGATCCATCTCTAGTCCGGAACCGGACACAATGTACCCTAGAAACGGAATGGACTTGACTTCAAAGACGCATTTTTCTAATTTGCAATAGAGATGATTGACACGGAGACGGGACAGAACCTCTTTAACCCAAAAACGATGTTCCTCTAAATCGTTGGCAAAAATGAGGATATCGTCTAGATAGACCACGACATGACGGTATAGAATGTCTCTGAAAATCTCATTGACAAAATGCTGGAAGACAGCTGGAGCATTGCTCAATCCGAAGGGCATGACGAGGTACTCATAATGTCCGTCACGGGTGTTAAAGGCGGTCTTCCACTCGTCACCCTCACGGATCCGGATGAGATTGTATGCACCTTGCAAGTCCAGCTTTGTAAAGATGGTAGCTCCGCTAACTCTGTCAAAGAGCTCAGTAATCAGGGGTAAAGGATAACGGTTCTTGATGGTAATGTCGTTCAAACCTCTGTAGTCGATGCACGGCCGCAGACCACCATCTTTCTTTTTTACAAAAAAGAAGCCTGCGCCGGCTGGGGAAGAAGAAGGTCGAATGAACCCCTTTGCTAGGTTCTCTTTAATGTATTCCTCCATAGAATGCGTCTCAGGCAGAGACAACGGATAAGTTCGGCCTCGAGGTGGAACCTTCCCTGGAACGAGATCAATCGGGCAGTCCCATTCTCTATGAGGAGGAAGGATATCAGCAGAAGCTTTACTGAACACATCCGTGAAATCTTGATATGGAGGAGGTGGAACATCAGACGACCTGGGGGAGGAAGAACAGACAGGCAATACTTTAAACAAACATGTCTCTGCACAGGAGGAACCCCATGCCAGGATTTGCGTAGTCGTCCAATCAATTGTAGGATTGTGAAGACGGAGCCATGGAAGGCCCAGGACCACAGGATGTGTGGCTCTTGGAATCACTAAAAGTGAAATAAGTTCGGAATGAAGAACTCCCACTCTCAGACGAACTGGTAGAGTCCTTAGAGCAATAACAGTTTCAAAAATTTTACTGCCATCCACGGCAGTTAAGGAAAAGGAGGAAGGAAGTCTCTCGGTGGGTAGGGACCACCGTTTAACATAGGCTTCAGTAATAAAGTTCCCAGCTGCTCCGGAATCAAGGAGAGCAATGACGTTCCGATAACGTTGAGCAACTTGAAGCGAGACTGGGAGATTACAATCATGAGGAGATGGAGAGGAGATCATTACTCCTAGCCGGCCCTCTCCTGGGCGAGCTAGGGTTTGGAGTTTTCCCGGACGTTCGGGACAGGCATTGATGGTGTGAGACGGAGCTGCACAGTAAAGACAAAGAGACTCAGAGAGACGTCTTCGGCGCTCAGCAGGAGTTAAACGGGAACGGCCAATTTGCATGGGCTCATCTTTAGATGGTGACAGTTGACGAGGAGGAGGAGCAGAAGATTTTGGAGCAGATGATCTTCCACGCTCAGTTGCTCTCTCTCTGAAACGTAAATCAACTTTCGTGCAGAGTGAGATTAGCTCATCTAACTTAGAAGGTAAGTCTCTGGTAGCTAACTCATCTTTAATAAGCTCAGATAAGCCATGCCAGAATGCAGCATACAGGGCCTTGTCGTTCCATGCCAGTTCGGATGCCAGGATCTGGAACTGTATCAGATATTGTCCTACAGTACGTGACCCCTGGCGTAAACGGAGAATCTCGGATGAAGCTGAGGTTACCCGGCCTGGCTCGTCGAAGATGCGCCTGAATGTTGACACGAATGCAGTGTAAGAAGATAGCAGGGTGTCGGACCTCTCCCATAACGGTGATGCCCAGTCAAGGGCGGAGCCACTGAGAAGAGAGATGATGTAGGCAATTTTTGTACGGTCACTGGGAAAATTGCCAGGTTGTAGCTCAAACTGAATCTCACACTGGTTGAGAAATCCCCTGCAGAATCTTGGAGATCCGTCAAATTTTGCTGGCGTTGGAAGATGAAGACGTGGAGCAGAAATGGGTAAGGTGAGTGGGGTTATAGCTGGAGTCACTGTGGTTGACGCACCAGATGCGCCTGATCCACGGAGAGTTGTCTGAATCCCATCCAGCCGAGTAGAGAGATCCTGGAGACAGCGGATGATGTGGCCCTGTGCAGCCTCCTGATGTTCTAGTCGGGCTGCCAGTTCTTGCATCGGCCTGGCCGCTTGATCCTGGTCTCCGGCTGGATTCATTAGGTCAGTGCTTACTGTCACAACTGAGGGCCTGAGCTGGCGGGAGGCAGCCTCAGTTGTAGGGGCTGAGATGTACCGGAACCTGGGAGGTTGTATCAGACCCCTGGACATGTAAGTAACATGAATAATAACTGCCCGAAGGCGTGACCACGACAACTTAGATAAAAGTCAATGATGTTTATTATGACAACTCCGCAACACAGCAGCAGTAAAAGAAAACGTAAAAGTCAGCAAATAATAAATACAGTTCCCGGGTACTACAGGATGGCAGGAGCCACAGGGCACTGGTAGTGTGAGATAGTTCTTATGATCTTCTAGATGGAAAGTCCTTACCAGGCCCGACTGTAGCAATGGAGATAACCCAGGATTGTGCCAGCTGGTGTTCCAGGAAAAGCTGGGTTGCTGAAGGTAAAACAGCTGCTGTGGATACTGGCTGGAACCAGACTGTTGTTAGCACGGAGTGGATACTGGCTGGAACCAGTTAAATAATAAATGAACTTGGGAGCGATGAAATATGAACTGAAATGTAGAACTTGAGAGCGGAGAAATAATAATACCGGTGGAGAGTGGTAAAGTGTAGAAAGGACACCGGCCCTTTAAGGGAAGCTGTACTCTGCTGGAAGCTGAGCTGGAAGCAGGTAATGTTGTAGCTGGAAACAGATGAATCCACAATGGATTGGAGAGTCAGGCTACACCGCAGGTGGAATGCTGGTGCGGGTCTCTATGGTGGAAGTCTTGAGACAGGAGCTGGAACCTGGAAGACAATCACAGGAGAGAGACAAACAGGAACTAGGTTTGACAACCAAAGCACTGACGCCTTCCTTGCTCAGGCACAGTGTATTTATACCTGCAGCAAGGAAGGGATTGGCTAGGCAATTATGCAGATTATCAATACTGAGAACAGATTGGTGGAAATGATCAGCTGACAGAATCCAAGATGGCTGCGCCCATGCAGACACTTGGAGGGAAGTTTGGTTTGTAATCCATGTGGTAATGAAAACAGTAATGGCGGCGCCGGCCACCGGAGACGGGAGGCGCCAGGCTGACAGATGCACATCCAACCACGCGGACACAGCGGAGGCCGCGGCTGACGTAATCGCCACTCAGACACTCTGCATGCAGAAGTTCAGGGACGGCGGCGAAGGCCGCGGGAGACGCCATGCCAGGTGTAATATGGCGTTTACTGTGCCAGCGTCTCAGAGAGACAGGAGAGGATGCAGGAATGTGAACATTAGAATAACAGATGGGATCCGGTCCTGGAGCGCTGAGCCAGCCTTAGGAGGCATCTGATGGGTAAGAAATGGCGTCCAGATACCCGGATCGTGACAACCACAGAGTAATGCCCCTTACACATGACACACATTATTAATGTCCTTATACACATGACACACATAATGCCCCTTACACATATGCCGAAAACTATTGCACAACCAACCCACTTGTACACAGCACTCACACGGCCACTAACACTGTGACCTCTGCCTCTGCTTGGATACAGATGTGTCTTCATACATCTTGCCTCAATACACCATGCAGCAGGAGACGCCTGGCTTGTGTCAATTGGTAGGTCTAGGCCGGCTCTGCTAACATCAGGGCTCCTTTTTTTTTTACAGAAAATGCATTTGCATTGCTATGTGACTAGGATGCATAAGCAGCATCTACTGATTAAAATGATATGCAGCATGGATATATTCTGTGTGCAACTGTAGCTGTATCTGCATACGAAATGCTACATTACAGGGATTTCCAGGAATACACAGTAACATAGCATTTCATATGCAGATACAGTGCAGTCACACACAGAATATAGGCATGCCGCATATCAATTTAATCAGCATAAGCTGCTTGTTCCCATAGGCATTCCAAATGCCCTAGGCATTTGCCTAGTTTGCCTATGCCTAGGGCCGTCTCTGGTAATAATTTTGTCACTGTATTGGAAACACTGGCCCTCATTCAGAGTTGTTCGCTCGGTAAAAATCTTCGCATCGCAGCGATTTTCCGCTTAATGCGCATGCGCAATGTTCGCACTGCGACAAGTAAATTTGCTATGCTCTTAGTAATTTTACTCACGGCTTTTTCATCGTTCTGGCGATCGTAATGTGATTGACAGGAAATGGGTGTTACTGGGCGGAAACAGGCCGTTTTATGGGCGTGTAGGAAAAAACGCTACCGTTTCCGAAAAAAACGCAGGAGTGGCCGGAGAAACGGAGGAGTGTCTGGGCGAACGCTGGGTGTGTTTGTGACGTCAAACCAGGAACGACAAGCAGTGAAATGATCGCAGATGCCGAGTAAGTCTGGAGCTACTCAGAAACTGCTACGAGGTGTGTAATCGCAATATTGCGAATACATCGTTTGCAATTTTAAGATGCTAAGATTCACTCCCAGTAGGCGGCGGCTTAGCATGAGCAAATCTGCTAAAATCCGCTTGCGAGCGAACAACTCGGAATGACCTCCACAGACAAAATGTATATAGATATTCTGAGTACTAGATAATAGAATTAGTTAAGCATGTCACATTTAGTAGCCTCGTTCTCTCGGGTATAGCCAACCTCAGTAAAGTGCAATTAGGAAGTTCTCAGAATTCCAAGTGAAAAACTCCACTGCTTGGTGTGTGTTAAACATAATAGTAGCATGTATTTAAACATACACAGTGCAATTATGGGTTTGACACATAAAAAAGGTAAAACAAAGAAATACAATCTAAAAACAGTTTAGCTTGTTATCTCAATGTGATTGGGGTGGTAGTATTGTTTGGCAAAGTGCCCCAAGTCCACAGCAATGCCCAAGTAGGGAGGAACGCAGAACATCTATATATGTGTTGTCTGTGTTTCCAATACAGTGAAAAAATTATTACACTATGAGGCGTTTGTTCCATCTCCATTGATTACAGATTTGTTTGCTACTAACTCAGCGGCGTATTGAGAAACTGAGCAGCCATCCATAGAGACATCTGTGGAGAAGAGTGTAATCCTAATCTATATGGAGAATTCCTATTTCAACATACCTAAACTAATTATTTGATCTATACAAACAATTTTGAAAGGAAGAAGAAGCAGCGTACTGATTTTTTTTTTTTGGGGGGGGGGCACTCCATCTTGCCTCTGTGTGACTGGGATGAACTTGCGCCCTTGATAAGGTATATATAAAGCAGAAATGCATTCTGTGTTTTGACTTGGGTCCCGTCCCCATGATATCTCATTATGGTATGCATTTCTTCTAAAGTACGTTAAAATATGATATCTAAAATACTTGTTTCCCTGAGCATTTGGGATATGGGAGACTCAATCTGTATAGGGGTGGAGGAGAATCTGATGTGATGTAACCATAAACAGAATAGGGTTGTGTAGCGGTGTTTGTTCACACATAGGGGTCTATTCAATTGATCCGACAAGTTATAAAAACGTCTCTTTCCGACTTTTTTAGGTCAGATCTGGATTCGACCTATTCAAGTAATTTGCCGTTTTTCTGACTTGTCGGAAACTCTGACTTTTCGGAATACACATGGATTGGTAGATTAGCTGCAGATCCACGTATATATTATCGGATTTGTGGGTGTTTCCGACAGGTGTTAGACCCGTTTTCGACAATGCCAATCCAACTTTAAAAGTCGGATCGGCATTGTCGAAAATGGGCTAAACCTGTTGGGAATTGAATAGCGCAGTGTCGGATCCTCTCCGTCGGAGAGGATCCGACACCAATTGACTAGACCCCATAATATGGTATGTAATGTAGGGTCCTTACTAAGCACAACTGATGGGCACTGCAAGATGCATTGATTTTATAGCACAGCACCTTGATATTCCATCACCTACTCTCAGTTCTTAGGAGCCACGTTTGTGAAATCAGTGAGAGGAAAGGTGTAAAACTCAATTGGAAAAAATGTAAACATCAAATTCCAGTCCTCTGCCTTTTAGTACCATCCCTTTCATTCAAATAAATCTTAACAAAAACAAAACTCAGCTTTACCTAATTTATTGCTTATAATAATTCTGAGATTTTTATAACATATGATTGTAAATGTAATAGGGTCCAAGTTGCTGGAGGTCCGGGATTTTGTCTGAGAATGGACATATTTTCAAAGCAGCAATAATTTACAAGGCAAAGTCAACCTGATTTTGCCTTGTAAATGATTGCCGCTTTAAGAATATGGCTATTTTCAGACAAAATCTTGGAACCTATTATATGTATGCATATTATGTTTTATTAAACTGCTCTGACATGGCCTAATTCAGAGTTGCACTCAATGTCAGCCAGATTATGTGCTCAGACATACAGTAAGTGCAGATCTTTGTATTCAGAGTTGAACGCATCTTCCATATCCATTTGCTTCTAAAAGTAAAGGGGGTTACACACGGAGAGATCCGTGTTGAATTCTAAGCAATCTGACCAGGGTGTGTAGGGTGCCGGTGACAGCGTTGCGTGGTCCCGTGCATCGCTATCGCTGGCTCTAGATTGGGCATGCATGCATGCCAAATCTAGTGAGATCGCTCATTTCACCGCTGGGTAAAATCAGAGGCCCCCCTCGCTCAGCAGACATCGCGCTGAGTGCTGAGCGGGGGGAAGGATGTGTGCTGAGGGGTCTGTGCTAGATCTCTCAGCAGACATCTCCCCCGTGTGTACTCCCCTTAATTGTCATCATCAGATAACCTTCCGTGCGAAGAATGGATAGAACACCTAGTTTCCTATAACAGGAAGTTAACTCTCTTTACCGTCGCAACTCCGTTAGGATTTGTTATTCATTGCAAATTTGTTTTTCCCCCAAGATAACGTGTATGCCACTTTGGTCCAAAAAGGACTTTAAAGGGCCCAAACATCAGACAGGAATCAGGGCAGTTCCCTGTGGTGCTAATGTCTGGGTCCGGGGATTGGGGTAATTCAGTAAGTTAGAAATCCTCAAATCGCTGATTCCACCAAAAAATTATTGGGATCAGTATGATGGGGATTTTTAACATGCTGTCCACTGACCAGTGTATTGGTTCAACAGAGTGAGGAATTGGGCTATAGATGTATGGCCCACATTACCCAAAGGATTTTGTTTTGAATTCCTGCATTTACTTGTCTCTATCAAAATAAATATTTACAGTCACATATATATTTAGTGATATGATTTGTACATTCTTCTTGGTTTATGTGATATTAATGTGGTCTTGTTTGGGGCTCTGCAGTCTTAATGGACCTTTTAGTTGTGTCACATTGCTTTTGTCCCTTTATACATGAGAGGTCTCATTGTGCAACTGAAATCGTGCATCCCGTGTACATTGTTATGCATCATTAAAAATAACCTTTTACATATTTATAGGACTGAAATTTTTATACTTTCTCTTTCAAAAATGCAAATCTAATATCTCTAATAACATGTTTCTTCTCTGAGAATATCACTGAATTCAGTGAAAAGTCTGTAAAATGTCTAGTACAAATTACTTACCAGTTTCCTGTCAAGAAACTGTGAACTATGCTAGCCAACAATGTTACCTTAGACCTGTGGTTTTGAAACTATGGTTCCTGGCCCTAAGTCCTTGTAGACATTCACAATTCTTTCCAACATCTCCCTTTCACCAGTTTTCTGTGACTAGTATTGACTGCTTTTTTTTATGTAACTCTACCATTTTTTAAATGTTGCTTTTGTATATCTGGCTGTAGTGCTGAGAGAAACATGTAAGTATTCCAGTGTTCAAAGTTATTAGTAATTTTAAAGACCTAGCCAGTATGACTACTCTTGACTAACTTTATGACCAAAAATGTCTGGAAAATTACTATTTTTACAAAACAGTAGAAACTGTGGCAGGAAGAACATAAGGGTTATTCTTTAAATGTGAAATGTATTTAATGTCTCTGTAGTTTTCAGGTGTCATTACTGTAATGCATCAACAGACGAGTAAACCTTTTTCAGTGTGTTTTCAAAGGGTGTGGTATAATACTGTAGGTCAGCAATGAAGAGATTGACATTGTCTAATTTGATTGTAGATGGTCGACATGCACAAGGCAGACATGGGAAAAAGGTTGACACAAGCAAAAGGCTGACATGGAAATGGTCAACACATGATTTCTCTAACGTCCCAGAGGATGCTGGGACTCCGTAAGGACCATGGGGATGCTGGGACTCCGTAAGGACCATGGGGAATAGACGGGCTTCGCAGGAGACATGGGCACTTTAAGAAAGACTTTAGACTCTGGGTGTGCACTGGCTCCTCCCTCTATGCCCCTCCTCCAGACCTCAGTTTTAGTTTTAGACTGTGCCCAGAGGAAGATGGGTGTGTAAGAGGTGCGGCGGTGCGTGGTGCCTGCTGCCGTGCAGGTGTAGTTTCGGTACTCACCAGGCGCCGCTCTCTCTCACCTTCAGGTACCGGAACCTTCAACGGACCTGGCAATCTTCAGTCGGATCCGGACACGGCGATTCCCTCTCGGAGCTGACCGACGACCGAGCTGAGGAGAAAACAGTCTACCTTAAGGGGGGTATCAACCCTTCTTCCACCGGAAAAGGGGATACCCCAGGGGTGACAGCGACCTTCACCGGTTGGGTGAAAGGTCATCACTGGCACAAAGCCTCAGCCACCCAGATTTCACACACTCGCACTCTCGCGCTTAGTGTGATGAAGGGGATTCTCACGTCCGTGAGCAATCCCTATTCCGGCGCTCGGGGACAGGCAAAGGGACAAACGTACACGGATGCTACTCACCGTCACAAGTCTTGCACTCCGATCTTCTCCACTTACAGGTCCCTGTAAGGAGGCAAACAAACAAACAGCCGTGCAGGGCCTAACTCTAACCTAGTGTCACACACCTATACTAACTACAACGGCAGAGCCCTCAAACTAGCTCTGTGGGTGTGGTGCACAAAACTAAACACAGACTTAACAAGCCTGCACGGTAACACACATATGCAATCACATTCACAGTGTAACAACCACGGTGCTGTCCCTTTAACGACCTAAATCAGAACGCAAGGGAGTGGGCGCTGTACAGCTCACCCACCTCCCGTACCCCTACTTGGGCCTACTGCCCCCTATCTGCAACCAGGCCAGAGGCCTGACTTTATCCTCGGGCCTAGTGCCCGCCTATCTTGGTGCCCGTTGGGTGATCTGGGCCTAATGCCCAGGGTCACCTTATAGAGTGGGGCTCAGGCTTACAAGCCTGCCTACTCTGTGCACGTAGGGATGGCCTGGGCCTAGCGCCCAGTACCACCCTTATTCATCTGGGGGGCACACCTATTAATCTGGGCCTAATGCCCACTATATGCCCTCGGGCCTAATGCCCGCCTACACAGCCAATTACGGTGGCCTGGGCCTAATGCCCAAACCACCAAATCAGGGGGTGACCAACTCCTAACTGCACAACAGGCCTAGTGCCTGAACTGTGCCCCCGGGCCTAGTGCCCGCCTACTGCGCTGGGAGAGGGTGGCTTGGGCCTAATGCCCAAACCACCGAACCAAATAATGACCCCCAAACTCCTATCTGCGCTCGGGCCTATTGCCCGTCCGTGCCCACGGGCCTAATGCCCGAACACCCGGTGGTTTAGGGAGGAATGGGAGGGGGGGCACCTTACAAGGGCCTACCTTGGTGGAGAAGGCTGCAGTGGGGAACTGCACAGCTCCATTGCTTCCCACCACTGCAGCGCTTCTCAATCCGCGATGGCCTCTTCTGCCGCTGGCCCGTCCTGGCCAGCGGCGCCGCCGTCGCTTTGCCGCGTCCAGCCGCCGCTGGACATCTCCTTCCCCGAGCCTGGAGTCTTCTGGCCTCTTCCGCGGCCACCCCGAGCTCTTCAGCGCTCTCTACTGCGCGCCCTCCGTCTTCGGCTCCCGCCCGGCGTCTTCTCCCGCGCTCTCTCGCGCGCGGTCTCTTCGGATCCCGCCCGGGATCTGACGTCAGACGCCGGGGGCGGGGCCTATGACGCGGCAGGCGCCGATTGACTCGCCGCGCCCGTCTCCGATTGGCCGCCGCTCCGGGAGCCGCAATTGGCTCCCGGAGGGCGCCAACATTTGAACGCCTCCGCAGCCGACAGCCTGGTGCAGGGAAACATCCGATCCCTGCACCAGACACCCGCCGCCGCACACCCAGCGCTGGGTACAGACAAGCTGCCCCAGCGCTGTCCACCCTCGCGCTCTGCAGGGGACACAGATCCCCTGCACACTGTTGTGGTGATGTGCCCTGGGACACAGGGCACATCTCCACATTTCCCCCCGCTTTTTCCTTTGTAGTCCCTACAAAGGTCTCCACGATGTCCATCGTCCGCGGGTCAGGGAAACCCGAGGTCCCTCCGGCGAGGTTGTGTTCGAGGGCCCAGCCCGGACAGACCGTGACCCCACATCCTTCTTCCTCCTGCTCCGGGTTCCTCTTCTTACCTCCTGACCTCCATCGGCAGATCCTCTGGGGGAGTGGCATCTCCTCACGGTCGCTCGACGTTGGCCACCAAGGGGAATCTTCCTCCACGGGGACAACAGTCATCCACTATTGACCTCCCATGTCGTCTGTAGCATCGTCCCTGTCTTCAGGGTGTGGTACCGACCACCACCCAACAGCAGAATCCTCCGGGGCATCCGTTTCCTCCCGGGCAACAACCACCATCTGTCGCATCCCCTCGTGGGGCATCTCCAAAGGTCCCATGTCTTCCTCTGGAACGGGTCCTCCCACGTCATCACGATTCTCCCCCCGTATGTCCGTCCAGTTCGGCACTCCCGGCAGGTCTTCTTGCTCCAGGACTATCTCCTCCTCTTCACGGAGGGCATTCAACTGGGAGCACGACTCCACCCGATCCTGCCAGTCACTCTCGTCAGCGCATCCGATGCCAGAGTCGTCCCCCACCTGTTCTTGGAGGGATTCGTCGGCGGACAGCTCACCATAGTCCGAGCCCTCCTCCGATATCTGGACTAGGGGATTATTTTCCTCCTCAGCGTACTCCTTCGCTTCCGCTGGCATCTTTACTTCCTCAGCGTACTCCTTCGCTTCCGCTGGCATCTTTACTTCCTCAGCGTACTCCTTCGCTTCCGCTGGCATCTCTTGGTACCCAGGGCACACCTGTTCCACACGTCCTCGTCGTGGACAGTTCCATCGCGGGGAGATTCTGGACGTCCCCGTCACTGGGTCTTCACGCTTTTCTTCGCAGCGTGGTCTCTTCACCTCCCAGTCGTCCACCTCCGCCTTATGCGGGAAAGGATTCTGCCTTACTGGGGTTACTTTCTTGGGACAGAGTAGGTCCGCGGCATCTTCCCAGGGGCACTCACTGGCCACATGTCCTGGTCGCCGACACTTCCAACAAGGGAGGGCCACTGCCACCTTCTCCAAGACGGGTTCCTTGGCCACCTCCTTCACTGAGGGATCTTTACCCGTTGGTTCCGGCTCAGAGGAAATGGGCACATGCGAACTAACTTCAAGCAGGGTCTTCTGCTCCATTTCCCTGGTTTCCTCCTCCCATCTCTGGGCACGACCATCCGCAATCATCCGATCTTCATTCCACGGACAATCGGGAAGCGCATGTCCTCTCGCCTCGCAGAGCGCACACACGGGCTCTGCAGCCACCCGGTCCCAAAGCTGCTGACTAGATTCCGTCAGCTGCTTCACCGTGGCCTCGTAGTCTGTCCTGTCTTCAGTCCATGGACATTCCAGGAGCCGATGTCGGGGATCTCCACAGCTTTCACACCCGGAATCAACCTCGTCTTGGCTCAACTCTTCATCCCAGGGACAACTGTTATGCTCATGCCCGTAGTTTCCGCAGAGCAAACACCAGGACTCTTTCTTCGATTGGCCCTTCCGACATTTTCGGTCCGCTTCCTGGACCACCTTCTTTGGGGATGTCTCTCACCAAGTACATTCGTCGGCAAAGTGTCCCGTTTGCCGACATTTCTTGCAGGGCATCACAGCGGCTTTCTTGCGCCCCTTCTCCCGGCGCTCTTCCTTTTCACGCTGGACCGACCGCTGCACCATCTCCAGGAGGTCTGCCCCAGACACCGTCACCCAGTCGCTCTGGTCCGCACACATCTGGGGGTGGGTCTGTTCCGGAGCCGTCCGCAGGGAGGTCTTCTTGGGGACGTTCCAGATCGTGTCCGTGGTCCTTGATCCTGCCGACTACGCCAAAATGTAAGAGGTGCGGCGGTGCATGTGGTGGTGCCTGCTGCCGTGCAGGTGTAGTGTCGGTACTCACCAGGCGCCGCTCTCTCTCACCTTCAGGTAACGGAACCTTCAACGGACCTGGCAATCTTCAGTCGGATCCGGACACGGCGATTCCCTCTCGGAGCTGACCGACGACCGAGCTGAGGAGAAAATAGTTTACCTTAAGGGGGGTATCAACCCTCCTTCCACCGGAAAAGGGGATACCCCAGGGGTGACGGCGACCTTCACCGGTTGGGTGAAAGGTCATCACTGGCACAAAGCCTCAGCCACCCAGATTTCACACACTCGCACTCTCGCGCGTAGTGTGATGAAGGGGATTCTCACGTCCGTGAGCAATCCCTATTCCGGCGCTAGGGGACAGACAAAGGGACAAACGTACACGGATGCTACTCACCGTCACAAGTCTTACACTCCGATCTTCTCCACTTACAGGTCCCTGTAAGGAGGCAAACAAACAAACAGCCGTGCAGGGCCTAACTCTAACCTAGTGTCACACACCTATACTAACTACAACGGCAGAGCCCTCAAACTAGCTCTGTGGGTGTGGTGCACAAAACTAAACACAGACTTAACAAGCTTACACTTCGCCCTGCACGGTAACACACATATGCAATCACATTCACAGTGTAACAACCACGGTGCTGTCCCTTTAACGACCTAAATCAGAACGCCAGGGAGTGGGCGCTGTACAGCTCACCCACCTCCCGTACCCCTACTTGGGCCTACTGCCCCCTATCTGAACCCAGGCCAGGGGCCTGACTTTATCCTCGGGCCTAGTGCCCGCCTATCTTGGTGCCCGTTGGGTGATCTGGGCCTAATGCCCAGGGTCACCTTATAGAGTGGGGCTCAGGCTTACAAGCCTGCCTACTCTGCACGTCGGGATGGCCTAGGCCTAGCGCCCAGTACCACCCTTATTCATCGGGGGGGCACACCTATTAATCTGGGCCTAATGCCCACTATATGCCCTCGGGCCTAATGCCCGCCTACACAGCCAATTACGGTGGCCTGGGCCTAATGCCCAAACCACCAAATCAGGGGGTGACAAACTCCTAACTGCGCAACAGGCCTAGTGTCTGAACTGTGCCCCCGGGCCTATTGCCCGCCCACTGCGCTGGGAGAGGGTGGCTTGGGCCTAATGCCCAAACCACCGAACCAAATAATGACCCCCAAACTCCTATCTGCGCTCGGGCCTATTGCCCGTCCGTGCCCACGGGCCTAATGCCCGAACACCCGGTGGTCTAGGGAGGAATGGGAGGGGGGGCACCTTACAAGGGCCTACCTTGGTGGAGAAGGCTGCAGTGGGGAACTGCACAGCTCCATTGCTTCCCACCACTGCAGCGCTTCTCAATCAGGGATGGCCTCTTCTGCCGCTGGCCCGTCCTGGCCAGCGGCGCCGCCGTCGCTTCTCCACGTCCAGCCACCGCTGGACATCTCCTTCCCCGAGCCTGGAGTCTTCTGGCCTCTTCCGCGGCCACCCGAGCTCTTCAGTGCTCTTCCGCGCGCCCTCCGTCTTCGGCTCCCGCCCGGCGTCTTCTCCCGCGCTCTTCCTCGCGCGCGGTCTCTTCGGCTCCCGCCCGGCGTCTGACGTCAGATGCCGGGGGCGGGGCCTATGACGCGGCGAGCGCCGATTGGCTCGCCGCGCCCGTCTCCGATTGGCCGCCGCTCCGGGAGCCGCGATTGGCTCCCGGAGGGCGCCAACATTTGAACGCCTCCGCAGCCGACAGCCTGGTGCAGGGAAACATCCGATCCCTGCACCAGACACCCGCCGCCGCACACCCAGCGCTGGGGACAGACAAGCTGCCCCAGCGCTGTCCACCCTCGCGCTCTGCAGGGGACACAGATCCCCTGCACACTGTTGTGGTGATGTGCCCTGGGACACAGGGCACATCTCCACAGGTGCACTGCAGGGAGCTCTCCTGAGTTTCCTGCTAAGAAAGCATTTCGTTAGTTTTTTTTCTTATTTTTAGGGAGCTCTGCTGGCAACAGACTCCCTGCATCGAGGGACTGAGGAGAGAGGAGCAGACCTACTTAAATTATAGGCTCTGCTTCTCGGCTACTGGACACCATTAGCTCCAGAGGGAGTGGAACACAGGTTCGTCCTGGGCGTTCATCCCAGAGCCGCGCCGCCGTTCTCCTCACAGAGCCGGAAGAAACGAAGAAAGAAGACTAATGAGGTGGCAGAAGCCCTCGGGTGCTTAACGGAGGTAACGCACAGCACTGCAGCTGTGCGTCATTGCTCCCATACTGTTATGATTCCAGCACTCCTGACCGGAGGAGATTTTATGACAAGGACCAGAGCGCTGGAATGGAATGCAGGTAACGGGAGCAGGGAAGACTAGTTGCCCCTGGCGCCCTAACTCTATTGTCTCACCCGTGCTATCGGAAATCCCCTGCGAGACTATGGTTTATTGAGCCCCTGGCAGCCACGTTTGAAGGGCGGATTATGTCTGCCCAACTCCGGTGCCCCCCGGTCTTAGTGAGAGACAAAGGGAAATCCGAGGCAGGATGATAACAAGAGGACCTCTGACTGACAACAGGCCAGGGGCAACAAGCTAACTAACAAAAACAGAAGTATGTGCGGAAACCCGCCAGGGAAAAGGACAACCAAAATCCACTTGTCCAATACTCCTACCCAGCACCGCCGGATACCAGAGTGGACCTGTGGAAGCAGGACCCTCCGCAAAATGCTCCAAAACACAAATAATAAATAATAAAGCGGACAAGCCGCAACACACGGCAAGGCCGCGACTCACGAACACCACTGGATGTTATATGGTGATTAGTCAGGACTCCAGGAATAAGATGACAAACTTCCGAGTTCAGGACTTCCGAATACTGGAATGACCGGATACAGCAAGACTGGAACAGACTCTCAGCAAACAGAAACAGCATGCAGGAAGCTATTACCGGCGTCTGTGAGAAGCCCTGGGAGTGTATTTAACAAGGAGTCCTCCAATCAGCTGCCAAAAGGCTGATTAGAATAAATGCCGTGCAGCTGCCTTGCTGCATGGCCAGAGAGCAGGAGAATACATTAACTCTTAAAGCCTAGCAACGGGGAACACGGTCCGCCAGTGGCGTCCCCGTTGCTAGGGTCCGTGCGGCTCAGCGCGCCCGGCGTCCAGCGTTGCCAGGGAGCCGGCGGCTGTCCGCGTACGGCGTCCCTGGTTGCTAGGCGCCGGGCCGCACCGACGAGCGGACCCCGGCGCCTAACAGTACCCCCCCCTTGAGGAGGGGTCAAGGAACCCCTAAAGCCAGGCTTCCAAGGAAACTCCCGAAAAAATGCCCTCTTGAGCCTTGGGGCATGAAGATCCTTATCCAGGACCCAGGACCTTTCCTCTGGACCATAACCTCTCCAGTAAACCAGAAAATAAAGCCGGCCCCTGGACAACTTGGAATCGAGAACCTTCTCCACCAGGAACTCCTGTTGTCCCTGTACATCCACTGGAGATCTTCCCTGAGAGATCTTCCGAGGAAATTTATTGGAAGAAATGTATGGCTTCAACAGGGAGCAATGAAACATATTACCAATCCGAAGAGATTTTGGTAAACGTAACCGGAAAGCAACTGGGTTAACTTTTTTAATGATATGAAATGGTCCAATAAATTTGGGTCCCAACCTAGCTGAAGATTGTCGAAGTCTAATGTTACGAGTCGACAACCATACCCTATCTCCCACCTTAAAATTGCAAGGACGTCGGAGCCGGTCAGAAATTTTTTTCTCACGAAAGGCCGCTTTTCTGAGAGCAAGGTGCACTTTTTTCCAAATGGCTCTGAGATGGGAGGTTAAGGTTAGCGAGGAAACTGAGGAATGTTGAAAAAAAGAATTAGCTCTGGGGTGAAAACCAAAAACTGAAAAGAATGGAGACACGTTGGTGGAGGAATGACAAGAATTATTGTAAGCAAACTCCGCCAATGGAAGAAACTCGGACCAATCATTCTGGAGTTTGGCTGAGTACAAACGCAAATACTGTTTCAATGATTGGTTAACTCGCTCGGTTTGCCCGTTGGACTGTGGGTGGTAACCAGATGTTAATGACAATCTCATCTTTAATGAAGCACAAAAACACTTCTAGAATTGTGCAACGAATTGTGGACCCCGATCAGAAACAATATCAGTGGGCAACCCATGAAGTCTGAAAATATGGCGGAGAAACAACACTGCCAATCCTTGGGCAGATGGCAGTCGGGGAAGGGCAATGAAATGAGCCATCTTGCTAAAACGGTCTACTACCACCCAAATGACTCTGCATCCAGCTGAAAGGGGAAGGTCCACCACAAAATCCATGGAAATATGAGACCATGGCCTGAGAGGGACATTCAAGGGCATAAGTTGCCCGATAGGCAAGGAACGGGGAACCTTATGCTGTGCACAAACCTGACATGAAGAAACAAACTCCTTAACGTCTTTAGAAAGAACAGGCCACCATACTGAGCGGGAGACTAACTCCAATGTCTTAGAGATCCCTGGATGCCCGGAAACTTTGTTATCATGGAACTCAGTCAAAACATTAGCTCTCAGGAACTCAGGGACGTAAAGACGACCAGCAGGAGAATTTCCAGGAGCTTGGTGTTGAAGCTGTTTTAACTGGGTAAATAAATCTTGTGTGAGGCCTGCCCAAATGACTGAAGATGGAAGTATGGGAGTAACAGGACTGTTATCATGAACCGGAAGAAAACTGCGTGACAGAGCATCTGCCTTGGTATTCTTGGAACCTGGCCTGAAAGTTATAATAAACTTGAAACGAGTAAAGAACAAAGCCCAACGAGCCTGCCGGGCATTCAGCCACTTAGCTGATTCGATGTATTGCAGATTCTTATGGTCAGTCAATACTGAAATGGTATGTGTTGCTCCCTCCAGCCAATGCCTCCACTCCTCGAAAGCCCATTTTATTGCCAGTAGTTCCCGGTTACCAACGTCATAGTTGGATTCAGCGGAGGAGAATTTCCTAGACATAAAGGCACAAGGATGTAGTTCCTGAGACTCTGGATCCTTTTGAGATAGTATAGCCCCTACTCCAACCTCCGAGGCATCAACCTCCACAACGAAGGGCAATCCTGGATTGGGATGTCTAAGGACTGGAGCCGAGACAAAAGCTTGTTTCAAGGCCCGAAAGGACAACTCCGCTTCACGCGACCAGTTGGTAGGATCCGCTCCTTTCTTTGTCAGGGCCACAATGGGAGCAACCAGGTCGGAGAAGGAATGAATGAACCTCCTGTAATAATTCGCAAACCCTAAAAAGCGCTGAATTGCTTTTAAATTGGTGGGTTGCGCCCAACTAAGGATGGCCTGAAGCTTCTTTGGTTCCATGAAAAATCCCAGAGGGGAAATAATGTATCCTAAAAAAGATACCTCCGTGACATGAAACTCGCATTTCTCCAGTTTGGCATATAGATGATTCTCACGTAACTTTTGAAGAACCTGACGCACCTGGGTAACATGTTGTTCAATAGAGTCAGAATAAATCAGGATGTCGTCTAAGTAAACGACCACGAATTTCCCTAGGAAGTCACGGAGCACATCGTTAATGAGGTCCTGGAAAACTGCTGGAGCGTTAGACAAGCCGAACGGCATCACTAGGTACTCGTAGTGACCCGACTGAGTACTGAAGGCTGTCTTCCACTCATCTCTGGACCTGATTCGGATGAGGTTATACGCTCCTCTTAGATCGATTTTGGAGAAAATCACAGCCGAACGCAGCTGATCAAAGAGGACAGAAATCAGCGGCAGAGGATAAGTATTTTTAACTGAGATTTTATTTAAGGCTCTATAGTCAATGCAAGGTCTGAGCGAGCCATCCTTTTTCTCCACAAAGAAGAAGCCTGCACTTAAAGGAGATTTAGATGACCTAATAAATCCTTTCCCTAGGCTCTCTTTAACATAGTCATTCATGGCCGCAGTTTCTGGCCCGGATAAAGCATATAACCTTCCCTTTGGCAATGCGGCACCAGGAATTAGCTCAATGGCGCAATCATAAGGCCGATGGGGAGGCAGAATGTCTGCATTGCCCTTGGAGAACACATCAGCAAACTCCTGGTACTCCACAGGAATGAGTTCAGGAATTGCAGCAGCTATTCTGACTGGAAACGAAATACATTCCTTATCACAGAAGGCACCCCATTGAGAAATCTCCCCTGACCGCCAATCAATGGTGGGATTGTGAAAGGCCAGCCAAGGGTGACCCAGAACCACTGGAACTGCTGGGCAATGGGTAAGGAAGAACTCGATCTTTTCAGAATGAAGAGCTCCTACCGTAAGTAGTACAGGGGGTGTACAGAGGGAAATAACCCCATTGGACAGTGGACTCCCATCTAAACCATGCATGGTGACACTCCTACCCAAAGATAACTGAGGAATGCCTAAGGCCTTGGCCCAAGTTAAATCCATAAAGTTTCCTGCGGCTCCACTGTCGACAAAAGCCGACACCGAGGAACTGAGGCTGCCAAAGGAAACCTTAGCTGGGACTAAAAGGGAGTTATGCGAGGAGATAAGCTGCAGACCTAGGTGAACCCCCTCACAATTCACCTGGTCAAGGCGTTTCCCGACTTATTCGGACAATTACGAGCAAAATGTCCCTTACCCCCACAGTACAAACAAAGACCAGAGTTTTGCCTTCTGGCTCTCTCTTCAGGAGACAACCAGGAGAGACCCATCTGCATGGGCTCCTCTATGTCCTCAGGGATGGAATATACACACGGAGATGACCTGACCGATGCTCCTTTTTCAGCCTTCCGCTCTCTGAGACGATGATCAATCTTAATAGAAAGCTCCATGAGTTTATCGAGAGTCTCAGGAGCGGGATACTGGAGGAGACTGTCTTTAATAGATTCTGATAAGCCGAGGCGAAACTGACTGCGCAGGGCTGGGTCATTCCAGCCACAGTCGTTCGACCACCGGCGAAACTCCGTACAATAAACCTCTGCGGGATTCCTACCCTGTCTGAGAGCGCGCAACTGACCTTCAGCGGATGCCTCTATAACAGTCCTAAAGACCCAAAAAAAGCGTCTACTGACAACAACACCGGATCATCTGCTTTTAAACCAAATGCCCAAGTCTGGGGATCCCCCTGGAGCAAAGAAATAATAATCCCGACCCGCTGAGATTCAGTACCCGAGGAGATCGGTCTTAAACGAAAATAAAGTTTACAGGATTCTTTAAAATTAAAAAACTCTTTTCTATCCCCAGAAAAACGGTCAGGCAAATGCATTTTTGGTTCAGGAACTACCCTCGGGGAAGTTCGTAAAAGATCTTCCTGCGACTTCACCCGAAGGGAAAGATCCTGAACCATCTGAGTAAGTTCTTGAATCTGACTGACTAAGAGCTGACCAGGATTTGGTCCTAACCCTGTTGGATTCATGAGGCCGACAATTTCTTACAAAAACTGAATAAGAAAAAATTAAACTCCGTTTAATTTTAAGTTTTGGTATGGCCGGTAATAATGTTATGATTCCAGCACTCCTGACCGGAGGAGATTTTATGACAAGGACCAGAGCGCTGGAATGGAATGCAGGTAACGGGAGCAGGGAAGACTAGTTGCCCCTGGCGCCCTAACTCTATTGTCTCACCCGTGCTATCGGAAATCCCCTGCGAGACTATGGTTTATTGAGCCCCTGGCAGCCACGTTTGAAGGGCGGATTATGTCTGCCCAACTCCGGTGCCCCCCGGTCTTAGTGAGAGACAAAGGGAAATCCGAGGCAGGATGATAACAAGAGGACCTCTGACTGACAACAGGCCAGGGGCAACAAGCTAACTAACAAAAACAGAAGTATGTGCGGAAACCCGCCAGGGAAAAGGACAACCAAAATCCACTTGTCCAATACTCCTACCCAGCACCGCCGGATACCAGAGTGGACCTGTGGAAGCGGAACCCTCTGCAAAATGCTCCAAAACACAAATAATAAATAATAAAGCGGACAAGCCGCAACACACGGCAAGGCCGCGACTCACGAACACCACTGGATGTTATATGGTGATTAGTCAGGACTCCAGGAATAAGATGACAAACTTCCGAGTTCAGGACTTCCGAATACTGGAATGACCGGATACAGCAAGACTGGAACAGACTCTCAGAAACAGCATGCAGGAAGCTATTACCGGCGTCTGTGAGAAGCCCTGGGAGTGTATTTAACAAGGAGTCCTCCAATCAGCTGCCAAAAGGCTGATTAGAATAAATGCCGTGCAGCTGCCTTGCTGCATGGCCAGAGAGCAGGAGAATACATTAACTCTTAAAGCCTAGCAACGGGGAACACGGTCCGCCAGTGGCGTCCCCGTTGCTAGGGTCCGTGCGGCTCAGCGCGCCCGGCGTCCAGCGTTGCCAGGGAGCCGGCGGCTGTCCGCGTACGGCGTCCCTGGTTGCTAGGCGCCGGGCCGCACCGACGAGCGGACCCCGGCGCCTAACACATACACCTCACACACTCCGGTCACTGTAAGGGTGCAGGGCGCAGGGGGGGGGGGGCGCCCTGGGCAGCAATAGAATACCTCTCCTATGGCAAATGACTATATACATGTACAGGTGGGCACTGTACATGTATATAAAAGAGCCCCCGCCATATTTTATTTTGTTTGAGCGGGACAGAAGCCCGTCGCCGAGGGGGCGGGGCTTCTCCCTCAGCACTCACCAGCGCCATTTTCTCTCCACAGCACCGCTGAGAGGAAGCTCCCCGGACTCTCCCCTGCTTGACACACGGTGAAAGAGGGTTTTCTCTAACGTCCTAGTGGATGCTGGGGACTCCGTAAGGACCATGGGGAATAGCGGCTCCGCAGGAGACTGGGCACAGCTAAGAAAGAATTAGGACTACCTGGTGTGCACTGGCTCCTCCCACTATGAGCCTCCTCCAGACTTCAGTTAGAATCCTGTGCCCGGCCGCGCTGGATGCACACTAGGGGCTCTCATGAGCTCCTAGAAAGAAAGTATATGTTAGGTTTTTTATTTTACAGTGAGATCTGCTGGCAACAGACTCACTGCAGCAAGGGACTAAGGGGAGAAGAAGCGAACCTACCTAACTGGTGGTAGCTTGGGCTTCTTAGGCTACTGGACACCATTAGCTCCAGAGGGATCGACCGCATGGAACCGGCCATTGGTGTTCGGTCCCGGAGCCGCGCTGCCGGCCCCCTTACAGAGCCAGAAGCAAGAAGAAATCCGGAAAATCGGCGGCAGAAGACATCAGTCTTCACCAAGGTAGCACACAGCACTGCAGCTGTGCGCCATTGCTCCTCATACACACTTCACACTCCGGTCACTGAGGGTGCAGGGCGCTGGGGGGGGGGGGGGGGGGGGGCGCCCTGAGAAGCAATAAATACACCTTGGCTGGCAAATATATCACAATATATAGCCCCAGAGGCTATATATGTGATAAATACCCCTGCCAGAATCCATAAAAAAGCGGGAGAAAAGTCGGCGAAAAAGGGGCGGAGCTATCTCCCTCAGCACACTGGCGCCATTTTCTCTTCACAGTGCAGCTGGAAGACAGCTCCCCAGGCTCTCCCCTGTAGTTTTCAGGCTCAAAGGGTTAAAAAGAAAGGGGGGGCACTAAATTTAGGTGCAATATTGTTTATACAAGCAGCTATTGGGGGAAAAATCACTCAGTTATAGTGTTAATCCCTGCATTATATAGCGCTCTGGTGTGTGCTGGCATACTCTCTCTCTATCTCCCCAAAGGACTTTGTGGTGTCCTGTCCTCAGTCAGAGCATTCCCTGTGTGTGTGCTGTGTGTCGGTACGGCTGTGTCGACATGTGGGATGAGGAAGGTTACGTGGAGGTGGAGCAGAGGCCGATAAATGGGATGTCGTCCCCTGTGGGGCCGACACCAGAGTGGATGGATAGGTGGAAGGTATTAAACGACAATATCAACTCCTTACAAGGCTGGATGACGTAAAACAGCTGTGGGACAGCCGGCTTCTCAGCCCGCGCCTGCCCAAGCGTCTCAAAGGCCATCAGGGGCTCAAAAAAGCGCCCGTTACCTCAGATGGCAGACACAGATGTCGACACGGAGTCTGACTCCAGTGTCGACGAGATTGAGACATATACACAATCCACTAGGAACATCCGTTACATGATCTCGGCAATAAAAAATGTGTTACGCATTTCTGACATGAACCCAAGTACCACATAAAAGGGGTTTTATTTTTGGGGAGAAAAAGCAGCCAGTGTTTTGTTCCCCCATCAGATGAATGAATGAAGTGTGTAAAGTAGCGTGGGTTCCCCCAATAAGAAACTGGTAATTTCTAAAAAGTTACTGATGGCGTACCCTTTCCCGCCAGAGGATAGGTCACGTTGGGAGATATCCCTTAGGGTGGATAAGGCGCTCACACGTTTGTCAAAAAAGGTGGCACTGCCGTCTTAGGGTACGGCCACCTTGAAGGAGCCTGCTGATAAAAAGCAGGAGACTATCCTGAAGTCTGTTTATACACAATCAGGTTATATACTGAGACCTGCAATCGCCTCAGCATAAATAGTGCTGCTGCAGCGTGGTCTGATACCCTGTCAGATAATATTAATACTCTTAGACAGGGAAAATAGTTTGCTAACATAGAGCATATTAAAGACGTTGTCTTATATATAAAGGATGCACAGAGGGATATTTGCCGCTGGCATCCAGAATTAATGCTATGTCCATTCTGCCAGGAGGGTATTAGAAACCCGGCAGTGGACAGGTGATGCTGCCTATAAAAGGCACATGGAGACAGGTGCGGCAGGGGCGCGTCTCGGGAACTTCAGGGACCAGTGGGTTTGCCCACAGGTCGATCCCTAGGTTCTGCAAATAGTATCACAGGGATACAGGCTGGAGTTCGAGGCGACTCCCCCTCGCCGTTACCTCACCTCAGCCTTGCCTGCTGCCCTCGGAGAAAGGTAGTACTGGCGGCAATTCACAAGCTGCACTTCCAGCAGGTGAAATCTAGGTACCCCTCCTTCAACAAGGCCGGGGTTACTATTCCAAAATGTTGTGGTACCGAAACCAGACGGTTCGGTGAGACCCATTCTAAAATTGAAAGCCTTGCACACTTATATACAAAGGTTCAAGTTCGAAATGGAATCGCTCAGGGCGATTATTGCAAGCCTGGAGGGTATCACTGGACATCAAGGATACTTACCTGCATGTCCCTATTTACCCTTTTCACCAGGAGTACCTCAAAATTGTGGTACAGGATTGTCATTACCAATTCCAGACGTTGCCGTTGGTCTGTCCCCGGCACCGAGGTATTTACCAAGGTAATGGCCGAAATAATTATCCCGTACTTGGACGATCTCCTTATAAAGGCGAGGTCCAGGGAGCAGTTGTTCGGCGGAGTAGCACTATCTCGGGAAGTGCTACAACAGCACGGCTGAATTCTGAATATTCCAAAGTCGCAGCTGGTTCCTACGACGCGTCTACTGTTCCTGAGTATGGTTCTGGATACAGAACAGGATAAAAAGGGTTTCTCCCGGAGGAGAAGTCCAAGGAGTTGTCGTCTCTAGACAGAGACCTCCTAATACGTATACAGGTGTCGGTGCATCAATGCACGCGAGCCCTGTGAAGGATGGTAGCTTCTTACGAAGAAATTCCATTCGCCAGGTCCCATTCAAGGATTTTCCAGTGGGATCTGTTGGACATGTGGTCCGGGTCGCATCTTCAGATGCATCGGCGGATAACCCTGTCTCCAAGGGCCAGGGTATCGTTGTTGTGGTGGCTGCAGAGTGCTCATCTTCTAGGGGGCCGCAGATTCGGCATACAGGACTGGGTCCTGGTGACCACGGATGCCAGCCTTCGAGGCTGGGGGGCAGTCACACAGGGAAGAAACTTCCATGGCTATGGAAAAGTCAGGAGACTTCCCTACACATAAATATTCTGGAACTAAGGGCCATTTACAATGCCCTAAGTCAGGCTAGACCCCTGCTTCAACACCGGCCGGTGCTGATCCAGTCAGACAACATCACGGCGGTCGCTCATGTACACGACAGGGCGGCACAAGAAGCAGGATGGCGATGGCAGAAGCCACAAGGATTCTCCGATGGGCGGAAAATCATGTGTTAGCACTGTCAGCAGTGTTCATTCCCGGAGTGGACAACTGAGAAGCAGACTTTCTCAGAAGACACGACCTCCACCCGAGAGAGTGGGGACTTCATCCAGAAGTCTTCCAAATGATTGTACACCGTTGGGAAAGGCCACAGGTGGACATGATGGCGTCCCGCCTCAACTAAAAGTTACAAAGATATTGCGCCAGGTCAAGGACCCTCAGGCGATAGCTGTGGACGCTCTGGTAACACCGTGGGTGTACCAGTCGGTGTATGTGTTCCCTTCTCTGCCTCTCTTAACCAGGGTAATGAGAATAATAAGAAGGAGAGGAGTAAGAACTATACTCATTGTTCCGGGTTGGCCAAGAAGAGCTTGGTAACCAGAACTCCAAGAAATGATCTCAGAGGACCTATGGCCTCTGCCGCTCAGACAGGACCTGCTGCAGCAGGGGGCCTGTCTGTTTCAAGACGTACCGCGGCTGCGTTGACGGCATGGCGGTTGAACGCCGGATCCTGAAGGAAAAGGGAATTCCGAAGGAAGTTATCCCTACGCTATTTAAAGCTAGGAAAGAAGTGAACGCTAACCATTATCACCGCATATGGCGGAAATATGTTGCGTACTGTGAGGCCAGGAAGGCCCCAAAGGAGAAATTTCAGCTAGGTCGATTTCTGCACTTCCTACAGTCAGAGATGACTATGGGCCTACAATTGGGTTCCATTAAGGTCCAGATTTCGGCTCTTTCGATTTTCTTCCAAAATGGAACTGGCTTCACTGCCTGAAGTTCAGACATTTGTCAAGGGAGTGCTGCATATTCAGCCTCCTTTTGTGCCTCCAGTGGCACCGTGGGGACCTCAACGTGGTGTTGGGTTTCCTAAAGTCACATTGGTTTGAGCCACTCAAAACCGTGGATTTAAAATATCTCACGTGGAAAGTGGTCATGCTTTTGGCCTTGGCTTCGGCAAGGCGGGTGGCAAAATTGGCGGCTTTGTCATGCAAAAGCCCCTATTGGATTTTCCATATGGATAGGGCAGAATTGAGGACTAGTCCCCAGTTTCTTCCTAAGGTGGTATCAGCTTTTCACTTGAACCAACATATCGTGGTGCCTGCGGCTACTAGGGACTTGGAGGACTCCAAGTTACTGGACGTAGTCAGGGCCTTGAAAATTTATGTTTCCAGGACGGCTGGAGTCAGGAAGACTGACTCGCTGTTTATCCTGTATGCACCAAACGAGATGGGTGCAACTGCTTCAAAGCAGACTATTGCTCGCTGGATTTGTAGCACAATTCAGCTTGCGCATTCTGTGGCTGGCCTGCCGCAGCCTAAATCTGTAAAAGCCCATTCCACGAGGAAAGTGGGCTCTTCTTGGGCGGCTGCCCGAGGGGTCTCGGCTTTACAACTTTGCCGAGCTGCTACTTGGTCAGGGGCAAACACGTTTGCAAAATTCTACAAATTTGATACCCTGGCTGAGGAGGACCTTGAGTTCTCTCATTCGGTGCTGCAGAGTCATCTGCACTCTCCCGCCCGTTTGGGAGCTTTGGTATAATCCCCATGGTCCTTACGGAGTCCCCAGCATCCACAAGGACGTTAGAGAAAATAAGATTTTACTCACCGGTAAATCTATTTCTCGTAGTCCGTAGTGGATGCTGGGCGCCCGTCCCAAGTGCGGACTGTCTGCAATACTTGTATATAGTTATTGTTAACTAAAAGGGTTATGGTTGAGCCATCTGTTGAGAGGCTCTGTTATGTTCATACTGTTAACTGGGTATAATATCACGAGTTATACGGTGTGATTGGTGTGGCTGGTATGAGTCTTACCCGGGATTCAAAATCCTTTCCTTATTGTGTCAGCTCTTCCGGGCACAGTATCCTTACTGAAGTCTGGAGGAGGGTCATAGTGGGAGGAGCCAGTGCACACCAGGTAGTCCTAATTCTTTCTTAGCTGTGCCCAGTCTCCTGCGGAGCCGCTATTCCCCATGGTCCTTACGGAGTCCCCAGCATCCACTACGGACTACGAGAAATAGATTTACCGGTGAGTAAAATCTTATTTTAAAGTAGAGGGGGGGCACATAATTGGCGATTATACATTACAGCAGCGCTACTGGGTAAACATTCTGTGTTTTTCTCCGAGGTCATATAGCGCTGGGGTATGTGCTGGCATACTTTCTCTCTGTCTCTCCAAAGGGCCTGAAGGGGAACCTGTCTTCAGAAAAGAGTTTCCCTGTGTGTGTGGAGTGTGTCGGTACGCGTGTGTCGACATGTTTGACGATGAAGGCTCTCCTAAGGAGGAGGGGGAGTGCATGATTGTCAGGTCGCCGTCGGCAACGCCGACACCGGACTGGATGAATATGTGGAATGTCTTGAATGCTAATGTAAATTTATTGCATAAGAGATTAGACAAGACTGAGGCTAGGGATCAGTCAGGTAGTCAGACCATGCCTGTCCCAGTGGCACCGGGACCTTCTGGGTCTCAGAAACGCACATTATCCCAGATCATTGACACAGATACCGACACAGATTCAGATTCCAGTGTCGACTATGAGGATGCAAAATTACAGCCAAAAGTGGCTAAAAGTATTCGTTACATGATCATTGCTATTAAAGAGGTTTTGCATATTACTGAGGAACCCCCTGTCCCTGACACGAGGGTACACATGTATAAAGAGAAAAAGTCTGAGATCACCTTTCCGTCCTCATTTGAGATAAGCGAATTGTGCGAAAAGGCTTGGGAATCTCCAGACAGGAGACTACAAGTTCCCAAAAGGATTCTTATGGCGTATCCATTCCCACAAAAGGACAGGATACGATGGGAATCTTCGCCTAAAGTAGACAAAGCATTGACACGCTTATCCAAGAAGGTGGCACTGCCTTCCCAGGATACTGCTACCCTCAAGGATCCTGCGGATCGTAAGCAGGAAGTTACCATGAAGTACATTTACACACATTCTGGTACTATTGTTAGGTCGGCTATGGCATCGGCCTGGGTTTGTAGTGCTGTCGCAGCATGGACAGAATCCTTGTCTACGGAGATTGAGACCCTAGATAAGGATACCATTCTAATGACCCTAGAGCATATCAAGGATGCTGCGTTATATATGAGGGATGCTCAAAGAGACATTTGTTTACTAAGCTCCAGAATAAATGCTATGTCTATTTCTGCTATGCGACTCTTGTGGACCCGACAGTGGACGGGGGATGCCGACTCAAAGCGGCATATGGAGTCGTTGCCTTACAAGGGGGAGGAGTTGTTTGGAGAAGGCCTCTCGGACCTTGTCTCTACTGCTACGGCTGGTAAATCGAATTTTTTACATTATGTTCCCCCACAACATACTAAGAAGGCACCTCATTACCAAATGCAGTCCTTTCGTTCAAATAAAAGCAAAAAGGTACGGGGATCGTCCTTTCTTGCCAGAGGTAAAGGCAAGGGAAAAAAGCTGCACACAGCTAGTTCCCAGGAGCAGAAGTCCCCCCCTACGTCTGCAAAATCCACCGCATGACTCTGGGGCTTCCCTGGGGGGGCCAGATCAAGTGGGGGCACGTCTTCGATTTTTCAGCCACGTCTGGGTTCACTCACAGGTGGATCCCTGGGCAATAGAGATTGTTTTTCAGGGATACAGGCTGGAATTCGAAGAGATGCCTCCTCGCCGGTTTTTCAAATCGTCTCTGCCAGCTTCTACGTCAGAAAGGGAGTTAGTGTTAACTGCAATTCAAAAATTGTACCTGCAACAGGTGATAGTCAAGGTTCCTCTTCTCCAGCAAGGAAAGGGGTATTACTCAACCCTGTTTGTGGTTCCGAAACCGGACGGTTCGTCAGACCCATTTTGAATCTGAAATCCCTCAACCTGTACTTGAAAAAGTTCAAGTTCAAGATGGAATCGCTCAGAGCGGTCATCGCCAGCCTGGAGGGGGGGATTGGATGGTTTCCCTGGACATAAAGGATGCTTACCTTCATGTTCCGATTTTTCTTCCTCACCAGGCGTTCCTGAGATTTGCGGTACTGGACTGTCATTACCAATTTCAGACGTTGCCGTTTGGGCTTTCCACGGCCCCGAGAATTTTCACCAAGGTAATGGCGGAAATGATGGTGCTCCTGCGCAAGCAGGGTGTCACAATTTTCCCATACTTGGATGATCTCCTCATAAAGGCGAGATCTTGAGAGAAGTTACTGGACAGCGTGTCACTGTCAGTGAGGACGTTGCAACAGCACGGCTGGATTCTCAATATTCCGAAGTCCCAGCTGGTTCCTACAACACGTCTGACCTTTTTGGGCCTGATTCTGGACACAGAACAGAAAAAGGTTTTTCTTCCGATGGAAAAGGCTCAGGAGCTCATAGCTCTGGTCAGGAACCTATTAAAGCCAAAAAAGGTTTCAGTGCTTCACTGCACCCGTGTCCTGGAGAAGATGGTGGCATCTTACGAGGCCATCCCCTTCGGCAGGTTCCATGCGAGGACTTTTTAATGGGACCTACTGGACAAAAGGTCCGGGTCTCATTTACAAATGCATCAAAGGATCACCCTGTCTCCCAGAGCCAGGGTATCTCTCCTGTGGTGGCTGCACAGTGCTCACCTCCTGGAAGGTCGCAGGTTCGGCATTCAGGACTGGATCTTGGTGACCACGGACGCGAGCCTCCGAGGTTGGGGAGCAGTCACACAGGGAAGAAATTTCCAAGGACTTTGGTCAAGTCAAGAGACTTGTCTTCACATCAACATCCTGGAACTAAGGGCCATATACAACGCCCTACGTCAAGCGGAGATCTTACTTCGCAATCGAACAATTCTGATCCAGTCAGACAACATCACCGCAGTTGCTCATGTAAACCGCCAAGGCGGCACAAGGAGCAGAATGGCAATGGCGGAAGCCACCAGAATTCTTCGCTGGGCGGAGAATCATGTAAGCGCTCTGTCAGCAGTGTTCATTCCGGGAGTGGACAACTGGGAAGCAGACTTCCTCAGCAGACACGATCTGCATCCGGGAGAGTGGGGACTTCATCAGGAAGTCTTCGCGCACATTGCAAGTCGGTGGGGACTACCCCAAATAGACATGATGGCATCCCGTCTCAACAAAAAGCTACAAAGGTATTGCGCCAGGTCAAGAGACCCTCAGGCAGTATCTGTGGACGCCCTAGTGACACCGTGGGTGTTCCAGTCGGTATATGTGTTTCCTCCTCTTCCTCTCATACCCAAGGTGTTGAGGATAATAATAAGAAGAGGAGTGAGAACAATTCTCATTGTTCCAGATTGGCCACAAAGGACCTGGTATCCAGATCTGCAAGAAATGCTCACAGAAGATCCGTGGCCTCTTCCTCTAAGGCAGGACCTGTTACAACAAGGTCCCTGTCTGTTCCAAGACTTACCGCGGCTGCGTTTGACGGCATGGCGGTTGAACGCCGGATCCTAGCGGAAAAAGGTATTCCGGATGAGGTCATTCCTACGCTAATAAAGGCTAGGAAGGACGTGACGTATAAACATTATCACCGAATATGGCTGAAATATGTTTATTGGTGTGAGGCCAGGAATGCTCCTACGGAAGAATTCCATCTAGGCCGTTTTCTTCACTTCCTACAAACTGGAGTGAATTTGGGCCTAAAATTAGGCTCCATTAAAGTTCAGATTTCGGCCTTATCCATTTTCTTTCAAAAGGAATTGGCCTCTTTACCTGAAGTACAGACTTTTGTGAAGGGAGTACTGCATATTCAGCCTCCTTTTGTACCTCCGGTGGCGCCTTGGGACCTTAACGTGGTGTTAAGTTTCCTTAAGTCACATTGGTTTGAACCACTTAAAACAGTGGAGTTGAAATATCTCACTTGGAAGGTGGTCATGTTGTTAGCCTTGGCTTCGGCTAGGCGAGTTTCGGAATTGGCGGCTTTATCACATAAAAGCCCCGATCTGGTTTTCCATATGGATTGAGCGGAGTTGCGGACCCGTCCTCAATTCCTACCTAAGGTGGTCTCATCCTTTCATATGAACCAACCTATTGTCGTGCCTGTGGCTACACGTGACTTGGAGGATTCCGAGTCCCTTGATGTGGTCAGGGCTTTGAAAATGTACGTGGCCAGAACGGCTAGGATCAGGAAGACTGAAGCTCTGTTTGTCCTGTATGCAGCCAACAAGGTTGGCGGCCCTGCTTCAAAGCAGACTATTGCTCGCTGGATCTGTAACACAATTCAGCAGGCTCATTCTACGGCAGGATTGCTGTTACCGAAATCGGTTAAGGCCCATTCCACTAGGAAAGTGGGCTCTTCTTGGGCGGCTGCCCGAGGGGTCTCGCCACTACAGCTGTGCCGAGCTGCTACTTGGTCGGGGTCAAACACTTTTGCAAAGTTCTATAAGTTTGATACCCTGGCTGAGGAGGACCTCCTGTGTGCTCAATCGGTGCTGCAGAGTCATCCGCACTCTCCCACCCGTTTGGGAGCTTTGGTATAATCCCCATGGTCCTTACGGAGTCCCAGCATCCTCTAGGACATTAGAGAAAATAAGATTTTACACTTACCGGTAAATCTATATCTCGTAGTCCGTAGAGGATGCTAGGCGCCCGTCCCAAGTGCGGACTTCTTCTGCAAGACTTATATATAGTTATTGCTTACATAAGGGTTATATTATAGTTCATCGGTTTGGACCGAGACTATGTTGTTTGTTCATGCTGTTAACTGGGTAGTTTATCACAAGTTATACGGTGTGATTGGTGTGGCTGGTATGAATCTTGCCCTTGGATTAGCAAAAATCCTTTCCTCGTACTGTCCATCTTCTCTGGGCACAGTTTCTCTAACTGAGGTCTGGAGGAGGGGCATAGAGTGAGGAGCCAGTGCACACCCAGAGTCTAAAGTCTTTCTTAAAGTGCCCATGTCTCCTGCGGAGCCCGTCTATTCCCCATGGTCCTTACGGAGTCCCAGCATCTCCATGGTCCTTACGGAGTCCCAGCATCCTCTACGGACTACGAGAAATAGATTTACCGGTAAGTGTAAAATCTTATTTTTTATGGTGTTTTTGTAGTGTCAATTTGTAGGTTTCAGCACATGAAACTCTAATTAGTGCCCTGTGTCCCCTCACATGGCTCGCTTCGTTCACGGGTTACCGTTTCCAATCATAGTCCACGTGGAGGATAAAGTATGAAAAAAAATGGAAAAAAATCCCCAAAAATTACATGTTGTGTTGACCATTGTCATGTCGACCATTTTTACCTGTTGATCATGTTGATAATATGCATGTTGACCATATGGTGTTGACCTATTGACTGTTGACCTATCGAACGGAACTGGTTTTCATTGACATTTAATGTAGTGAGCAGCATGCTCATCTATATCACAAATCCTGTGCTTTTTCTGCTATTGCGTGACCATTGAGGAGACTTCTAGCTGGCCGGCGTTGACTCAGAGATCATGTTACACTTCTCTCATGAATGAGCTAGAATACTAAAATGCTAATTATTCTACCTCAGTGGCAAACGCAGGATTTGCATGGGGGGGGTTTCCAGAACTGGGTGCAGCCAATCACGGGGGTGGGGACTGAGGTGACCCAGTATATGCTGGATACGTAAAACTAGTGTGTCTGTGTGTGTGTGTATATATATATATATATATATATATATATATATATACACATATCTACACATATATATACCATGTATATATATATATATAAATATATATACGTAGAAAGAAATCGGCGGCACTCCAGGACTTTCAAATAGTAAAAAATGTGTATTTAAGACATCACAAAATACAGCATGTGACCGACGTTTCGGGGCCCGTAGCCCCTTTTTCAAGGTGTATGTGATGAGTGCCAAAAGCTTACCTTATATGCCGTGAATTACCCGCCAAAGGTGATGAGGACGGACGCCTCCGGCCACTCCGTCTCCGCTGCGCTCCCTGGACTTCCGGGGTCCGCTACGGATGACGTCACGCGTCCATGCGTCGGGTTGCCATAGTAGCAGCCGCCGCGTCAGATCGCGCTTGCCGGGGCTGTCAGAAAAACAAACAAACAAGTGAAATTAATTAAGATGTGGAGCACCCATGCAATTTGTACTTAATCTAGTTAAGGCTGATGAAGCAAAGTGAGAGAACTTATTGTTGTGCACGAACATAGAAAGGGAAACTTGCTGGGAGGGATACTGTGTTAGTGCTAATGCACAACCTAACAATATCTCATAAATAGTTGTCACCAACATGTTGGGTATTACTAGTACAGAGATACCCAAACGTGGTTACGCTCCCCAATGTCTATTGATTGGAACCCATTATATGGAATCACTATAAGTAATAAACAGGTTATCTAGTCACCATAGGCAAAAGCACCGTGCACACCAGAGATAGTGAATGGCAAACAGTGACATCCCCTCTATTCCCCTATATACTAGGGTATCTATAGGAAAGTCCATCTTGTTCAAGCCTTCAAATGTCCCGCATGTTCTGTCCAAATTAGTGAAGACAATTCCACGCAATCTTTTCATTCAGACCCCTGGGGCTTGTCGTATTGAGTTTGAAGATCCATCTTGCTTCCAATGTGAGGAGTTTCCCTCCTCTATCTCCTCCACGTATGGTGTCTGGTACGTGGTCTATAATAATATGTTTGAGAGATTTAAGTGGATGTTTCATCTCAGCGAAATGCCTAGCTATTGGTTGGTCTATTTTCTTCCCAGTCAGGGCTTGACTGATGGCTGATCTGTGTAGGGCCATGCGCTCTCTGGCTGTCCTGATAGTTTTACCCACATAGCCTTTGCCGCATGGGCATACAATTAAGTAGACTATGTATTTAGAGGTACAGGTGTGCACGGCGCTCCAGAAATGGTGGAGTGGCCACCCAAAAAAGGGGGCGTGGTCACCCAATAGGGGGCGTGTCCCATGTAGTAGAACCCTTTATACTATCTAGTACTGGTGCCCCTTTCACATTATAGCACACTTAATGAGCCGAAATTCACCTTGTAGCACACTGAATGAGCCGAAATTCACCTTGTAGCACACTGAATGAGCCGAAATTCACCTTGTAACACACTGAATGAGCCGAAATTCACCTTGTAGCACACTGAATGAGCCGAAATTCACCTTGTAACACACTGAATGAGCCGAAATTCACCTTGTAGCACACTGAATGAGCCGAAATTCACCTTGTAACACACTGAATGAGCCGAAATTCACCTTGTAGCACACTGAATGAGCCGAAATTCACCTTGTAACACACTGAATGAGCCGAAATTCACCTTGTAGCACACTGAATGAGCCGAAATTCACCTTGTAACACACTGAATGAGCCGAAAATCACCTTGTAGCACACTGAATGAGCCGAAATTCACCTTTTTAACACACTGAATGAACCGAAATTCACCTTGTGGCACACTGAATGAGCCGAAATTCACCTTGAAGGTGTTACAAGGTGAATTTCGGCTCATTCATTTACCACTCCCCCCCCCCGCCCAGCCCACTCTTCAAAAGTCCTTCACAACTTTGCCTCCTGGCTCCATCTCTTCTTATATTCAGATCTCCCTTCCATTATCTTAGGTGATTTCAATATCCCAATTGATCTTCCCACAGAATCCTCTGTTTCTAAACTCCTTACCCTCACATCATCGTTTGGTCTCTCCTAATGGACATTCCCACCCCTACACTGACTCCCCTTCTCCATCAGAACGCAATTCAAGCTTCTCACACTCATTTACAGAGACCTCAAACATTCTTATCCCATTTACATCTCTGACCTTATTATCCCTTCACACTCCTGCTCACCCTCTTCGCTCCACAATTAATGCTGCCTTTCCTTACAACTGATTACTTCCTTCCACTCCCACCTCTAAGATTTTGCACATGCAGCTCCTTACCTCTGGAATCTCTACCTCTCCCGATCAGACTCTCCACTTCTCGTTAAAATTTCAAACAGGCTCTCGGGACCCACTTCATCAAACCATCCATGTGTCTCCACTGTCTGTCTATCCCTATCGTTTAGAATGTAAGCTCTCATTAGCAGGGCCCGCTTCCCTCATTTGCTTTTCTCCCCTTACTTATACTATCATGTGCTGCAGGGCCGTTACTGAGGGTGTACGAGTGGTGCCACTGCACAGGGTCTTGTTGGTGGCAACATCGCTGCTCTACTGCCCTCACTGTTGGCTATACGGGATAGTACTTGTATCAGTAGCTTCCATTTACATGCTCCTCCCTCTGTGTAGTAGCAGCAGCAGTACGTTAGGATTCTGTTACTTCTCCCTGCACAGGGCTCCTTGCAGGGCTGATAGTCTCCTCTTAGTCCTGGACTCCAGGAGCAGCAGCAGCTTCGTAGGGGAGGCTGCAATCTGTCACTGCCCGTCACCCTGGTGAGAACTGTCACAGGTACACCCCCAGGTAGAAAAGTTAGTACACTATCCAGGGGCCTGGGGAGGGAGGATATAGCAATGACCTGGCTATAAAGGCAGAAGTGCTGCACCAGTGACCTTATATTGTTTATAGAGTTATAAGAGGTTAGGCAGATGTTTTCACAGTGAACAGGCATTTAAGGGGAATTCAGTTGCCGGCAAAGGGTGTGAATTGCCATTGCAGTGCTGTTTAAACATAGGCAACAGCACTCCATCTTGCACCATTTGTCCAGCCGGCCGAATGCCATATTTGCATAAAAGTGTTCGCTGCCCTATGGAGCTGCCGTACAGTGCGCCTATTGTTCCGCTGACTCGGCTGGGCAAATGGATTTGCCAGGAATTGAATTCCTTTGTTAGCTTCCATTTTCAAACCAAAGAAGTCTCTCTGGCACAACCACACATACAGATGTAGCCACTCATCTATTCTGCAGCTATTCAAACCCGTGACTACATTTTTATGATGCGTATGCATATACTATTTGAATCCGTTGAATTGAGTGGCATTTCATCAACATTTACTATTACCAGATTTATATCTGCCATGTTCCAACGATAGATGAGCAGTGTATAAATAGCACAGAGTTGTCTTTAATGTGTAAGCAAAGTGGAAGAGGACCAGAAAAAAGTAAATGGTATCAGGCGAAAGATTAAAGGAGCATCCTGTAAAGTGTTGGTAAGATGTACCGTATATACTCGAGTATAAGTCGACCCGAATATAAGCCGTGGCACCTAATTCTACCACAAAAACCTGGGAAAACGTATTGACTCGAGTATAAGCCTAGGGAGGGAAATGCAGCTCTAGCCGTACACAGCCCTCAGTGCCAGATATGCCCTCATACTGCCAGATATGCCCCCACAGTGCCTGATGTGCCAGATATGCCCTCATGCTGCCAAATATGCCCCACAGTGCCAGATGTGCCAGATATGCCCTAATGCTGCCAAATATGCCCCACAGTGCCAGATGTGCCAGATATGCCCTCATGCTGCCAGATATGCCCCTCATGCTGCCACATATGCCCCACAGTGCCAGATGTGCCAGATATGCCCTCATACTGGATAT
Source organism: Pseudophryne corroboree (assembly GCF_028390025.1). NCBI lineage: Eukaryota > Metazoa > Chordata > Amphibia > Anura > Myobatrachidae > Pseudophryne > Pseudophryne corroboree. The sequence goes on from NC_086447.1 coordinate 502,693,193, forward strand.
GCCCTCATGCTGCCAGATATGCCCCTCATGCTGCCAGATATGCCCCTCATGCTGCCACATATGCCCCTCATGCTGCCACATATGCCCCTCATGTTGCCACATATGCCCCTCATGCTGCCACATATGCCCCTCATGCTGCCACATATGCCCCCTCCCCAAGTGCCAAATATGCTCCCCCAGTGCCTGTTACTTACCCCTCCGTCGATCCCGCGCTGTCTTCTGAAGGAGGGACACGGAGCACACAGCGCGCGCCTCTCCTGTGTCCCTCCTGCATCTCCGGCGGTCAGAGGTCATGAACGGGTACTTCCTTTAATAGACCCGCCACTACCGCCGGAGATGCAGAGGGACACAGGAGAGGCGCGCGCTGTGCGCTCCGTGTCCCTCCTTCACACTGCACTGCCACTGACTCGAGTATAAGCCGAGGAGGCTTTTTCAGCACACAAAAAAGTGCTGAAAAAGTCGGCTTATACTCGAGTATATACGGTATTTATTTTTATTTATTTATTTTGAGGGGGGTGCTGATACTTTTTCTCGTATTTTGCACTAGTTATGGCATTGACCTACTGTAGACTCCCTGCAATGGCACCTAACCTATGGTTTCTGCCACCCTGTTGCTTATTTGAGTGTTATGACCATTGATGCAGCAATGTTTATAAACCATGTAAACCATGTACTTGTGCTGCATTGTCTTGTACTTGAAGTCACTGTTTTCTTGTTCTGTTCATTATTTATGTACATTGTAAGGCACTGCGGATGATTTGTGGCGCCATGAAAATAAACGATGATAATAATAATAATAATGACAATTTATTTTGTATATATTTTTTGCTAGAGCTTAGTAGCTCACTAATTCTTTTACTTAACCTTATTATGTTTCTGATACACATTAACTACACCACAGAACTCCCTTTTATGTGCTGTGCGTGGCAGGTTCCAAGTCATACATGTGCATTGGACTTAGTACACCAGTCCCTAAAAATGGGAATGTGAGAAGGAGGTGTGGGAGAATGACTCCACATCATGCACCATTAGCCGTCTCTGAGGATCATAGTTGAAAAATAATGTTGCGCTTGCACACAGTAACATCCACATCTAATTCAGAGGCGGAACTGCAGGAGGCAATGGCGTTAGCTGCCGCCAGACTCCTTCTCTGAAGGGGCCACCTCTCCTCCATTGGCTCTCATTCCAGGTGTGCTGACCTCTATTTAGGTATTTGCTGCTATATCAGCGACACCATTCTGTTAACTGTTTTAATTAATTAATTTATAGGCACCGCTATTTCTTCCGAGGCGACTACCTCTCCAGTCCTTACACCTTATGAAAGTAACGCCCTCTTATTATAGAAATACGTTTTGCAAGTGTGATACCCAGGATTAGAACCTACGACATATTACACCGGAAGCAGACACCTTACTGATGGAGCTATTTGTTCCTGCATAGGATGCACGAGAATTACTTGTTGTCAGAGAAATAATCAGCAATATGAACTGATAATAGTAAGCAGCTTGAGAATTGCAGACTTTCATTGCCGGAGCAAATAGCTCTATCAAGGTGTCTGCCTTCAGTGTGACAGGTCATGGGTTGTAATTCTGTTTATGAATGCTCAGTAATGTGTGATTTGTAACTGAAAGAAGAACAATATAATGAAGATTGGTGATCCGCACATCAGGGTATCTTTGTCGCAGGACCCACTGCTTATCCAATAATGCTGACAATCCAAATTGTATAGGGGGTTATACAATTTAATAAAAAGACATTAAAAACATATCTCAATATAAACACAGATTTCCAGTCCATTCTGAGGGAAATGCTGATGTTATGTCCTCATCTCTGAAGGACCACTGGAAGTGATGTAAAGGTCCCAGGAAAAGTCTTACCAGATGGTCCAGGAAATAGGAGTTCCCCAAAAGTCACTGGCTGTCCTCTACAGACACAGCGCCAAAGCGTTTTGACCAGTGGGTCTTTATCAAGGTGGTGCTTCCTATGTCCCCCAAAAGTGTATTTATTCCATTTGAGGTCCCGGCACCATTGCTATTGGATAATGGGAGTGGAGGCTTTTCTTTAAATGGGAATTACTTCTTCAAAGGTCTTTGTATAATATCAGTAGAAACGGTGAAATCCTCAAATTTTTTCAACTGTTAACTTTTTATGAGGGACATTGACAGTTATGTCTCCTTTCCATAAACAATTTAATATACAGTTATCAGGATAAAACTGGTTAATGCACAGTGGACAGTGCTGGTCGGGATTCTCTGGGCAAAAGCAGATGCAGAGCTGCTATGTTCCCTCATCCAGGGATCGGCCCAATATTTATCTTGCCTCCGGGGAACATGGACGAATCTATGCCACTGCTCATTCTAGTGCTAAACTAGTCATACAAAGGTTAAACATAGTGCTTAAAATTAGGCAAAATCTATTTCTAATGTGACATTTTTTGACCATTCAGACCAGAAACTCAGTGTGTCACATGGCAATCAATTAATGTAGTCTGAAAGTGAAAGCACAGACAGGCTGATACTGGTCATCTGCTAAGCAACTTTTGGACATGCATACCTCCCAACTTTTCTCTCACCCGAGGAGGAACACTATTGCGCGTCGAAGGCGCGCGCCCGATTTTAGGGGGAGTGGCCTAACGGAAAGGGGCGTGGTCTTGTGGCAAGTGCCGCGATCGCAAGCCACGCCCCCGTTTTCGTCACTGCGACCCGCGGGTGGGACAGCGGGACAGACCGTGAAAAACGGGACTGTCCCGCCGAAATCGGGACAGTTGGGAGGTGTGGACATGTCTGACATTTTGGGGCTCAAACACAAAGTCTTATCATACCAATTTGTTAATATACTGTAAATGCTATACTATATCTGTGTGCCAATCAGAAGACAGCTGCAGTATTTACATGGTGGCCATATTTACTAGTATAAATGTATAAAATGAACTGCAGGATTTGGTTGTGAATCTAGTGCATTATAGTATAATTTTGTATGTGTGTATGTACAGTATATATATCAGGGACATGCGGTGAGGTAAATAGCTGGGGAGGCACTGTCTAGTAACAGAGACAGATTTACACACAATATATGAGCCTAAGGGTTCATGTAGGCATTATATACAGGAACAGCAGTATATACTGCTGGAAATTTGGTGAGCTTTGATTAGAGAAGTGCTGAAAAGATAGGATGGGAGGGCACTGCTAACCTGACATAGACTTTTTACTCCAGAGTTTTGACTATAAAAATGATTAGAATAATACAAAGAAGACATTTCTAATATATTTTTTTGTATTTTTCATATACTTTATACAGTCAAAACTCTGGCGCAAACGCTAGTATAACAGGAAAGGCTCTGCCTCATCTAACTGCAGGTCACTGATATACATACATATATGGGATACCGGCAGTCGAGATTCCTGCAGTTGGGACTCTGGCACTGGCATCCCAGCTGTTTGAAAGCCCGGCAGGGGCGCAGGAGGCAGCTAACCCTAATCCTCTGCCTCCCCTTAACCCTCCCTCCCCATAGCCTAAACCTAACCCTCCCTCCCTGCAGCCTAAACCTAACCCTCCCTCCCTGCAGGCTAAACCTAACGCTCCCTCTCTGCAGCCTAAACCTATTGCTCCCTCTCTGCAGCCTAAACCTAACGCTCCCTCCCTGCAGCCTAAACCTAACCCTCCCTCCCTGCAGCCTAACCCTAACCTCCCCTGCTCGTAGCCACACCCTAACCTTCCCTTCCCACATCCTAAGCCTAAACCTCCCTCCGCAGCCTATCCTATACTTAGGCATTCCTACATGTGTCAGTATTCCGACGACAGCATACTGACTGCTGGGATCCAAAATACATCATGTACTGTATAAAGGCATTTTTATTTTAAAAAGGAGAATGAAGTTTATACTAAAAACAATAAAGGGGTCAAAAATGAATCAGGGTTAAAATTAAAATCCACCTTCTCCATTGAGTCTAAGGGCAACCATTTAGACACATTTTCTGAATCGATTAAAAGAGATCTAGAGATATTAGCTAATAAAAGGAATAGGAGAACTAATATTTCAAAAAAAGAATGTTAGGCAGTTAAAAAATTGGAACAAAATTTCAATATAGTTATAAAAAATGCAGATAAAGGCTGGGGGGTCTTGTTATTTTAGACAGCAGCATACATACGGGAGGCCTGGCGATTGTTAAGTGATGAGAATACCTATCTGAGAGTGAAAGAGAATGAATTGGCTAGAGTAAATGATGAAATTAATGGTCTCCTAAAAAGGAACTAGATAGTGGTTGTATTTCAGAGGAAGAGTATGGGTATCTCATGGTTAATTATCCAAGAGTACCCATATTCTACTTCTTACCTAAGATACACAAAAGGCTGGAAAATTAATTAACCTCCGGATTATCTGAATTTGTAGATTATTATTTACAGAAATATGTGTCACAAAGTCATACATAAAAGATTATATGCAGGTACTTAAAATTTTGGATAACTTTATTTGACATGGCAGCTTCAGTTGGTGTACAATAGATATTGAAGCACTTTAAACAAGTATCCCACATGAGAAGGGGATGCTGCGTGTGGAAGGTTATCTGAGGGGGGATAATGGAATTTCAGAGGTGAAAAGGAGATTTATTTTGGATTGCTTATTTTATGTATTAAAAAAGAATCTGTTTAAGTTCCAGGATCAATACCTTTTACAGCAGTGTGGGACCGCTATGGGGACCCCCTGTGCCCAGAGTTTAGCAAATGTATATCTTGGTGAGTGGGAAACTAAGTGTGTATATTGAGCCACTAACTCCTTTCTGGCTAATATTGTGTTATTTAAACGCTATATAGACTACGTACTTATACTATGGGAGGGGAGCCAAGATAGCTTTTTGAGTTTAAAGAATATCTGAATACTAATGAGTATAACCTAAGATTTATGTATAATTTCCAAAGATCTAAGATTGAATTTTTGGACCTAGTTCTAGACACCACAAATTGGAATGCTGGCGAAAAGATAGACACATACACATTCATTAAGTCAGTTGATAGCAATAGCTACATACATTTTGTAAGTAGCATCCTGCAAAAGTGGAAAATTAATATTCCGTTCTCGCAATTTGTTAGACTGAGACGTAACTGTGCTCAAGATTTGAAGTTTGATACACAGGCAAATATATATGGTGCCAGGTTCAAGGAAAAGAAATATCCTGATGAATTAATAGAAGGTAGTATTATGAGAGCTAGATATATTCCGAGACAGCAAGTGCTGGAATATAAAGACAAATCTAGGGGGTATAAAGATAATGAGTTTTTTGTTCCATTTGTGACCGCTTACAACATTAAAGAAAGGGAGATTAAAAGAAATGTAACTAATCATTGGGACATTCTGACCCTTGATCCAATATTAGGGAAAGTATCACCTAGTGCCCCACAAGTTATATTTAGAAAAGCAAAATCTCTAAAAGATGTATTGGCTCCTAGTCTCCTCCCGCGCTTTCCAATCACCACGGAAGGGTTTATCAACAATGTAGGTTTTTACCCCTGTGGACATTGCAAGGTGTGTAAGTTTTATAGTTGAAATAAGAAGGCATTCAGCAAATCAGATGGCACAGGTCAATTTAAGATAAATAAATTGATGAACTGTTTAACCACACAACATATATTTCATTGAATGTGAGTGTGGGAAAAGTTATATAGGGAAAACTAAAAGGCAACTTAAGTTGCGCATTTTAGAACATATGTGCAATGTATTAAAAGGAGTTAAAAATCATAGTGTCCCTCGTCACTTTGCTGAATGCCAAAAATCTTTGGTTCAAAATTTTACGTTTAAAGCAATAGAACAGATAACGTTGGACGAAAGGAAAAGAGATATTTTGCAAAAATTGGCTAAACGTGAAACCTCCTGGATCTACATTATAAACTTAACACCTTTTGTCCTTGAGATTTAAATGAAGATTGTGATATTACTCCTTTTTTGGTGGATTGAGTTGAATTAGAGGTTTGTTTTTAGGTGTTACTTCCCTCTGCTTGTTTAGACACATACGTAGTGGTTTGCTTTAAGTACTATGCCCCTCTGCTACTTTAAAATAGCCATTTAGCTTGGTTGCTCTGCTTGTTTTCTTTTTCTGTTGTCATTGCGGGTGGGCAGGTGGACTGCAGTTGTTGGATTTTTTAATCCAACAACTTCATGATACAATAATACAAATAAATTCATGATACAATATATTTATATATATCATGTATTGTAAATTTTATATTATATCATGAAAGTCTGTTATTAATGTAATGATGTATTGTGACTGTGTATATTAATGATGATGTGTATTGTAAAAGATTATGAATTTCCTGGATATAGAGTGTAAGGGCAGCAATTGTACACAGTTGTGGTTAATTCATTAATTGGCTAAAGGGCAGCTCTATTTAAACACTGCCATGAGCAATGCATGGATATACCCACTGAGGAAGTCTGGCAAATGACGAAACTGGTCTGAGCGGCTTGGTTGTGACCCAACGTGTTTCATCCTCTTAATGTGACACAGCTTTTACATAGTGGGAGAGACACAGACATTGTTACTACAAGTTACGACCTGTTGAGACCTGTGGAAGAAATGCACTTGTTACTTTTTTATAACACGCCTGGTACCATAAAGCTATTTTAGAAAGCTGACCTGTTGATATTTAAAATGACACCTACGGAGAAAACACGCAAGATACATTCCTAGCAATATATACTCTCTAGAAAAATTAGTTTGGTACTTTAAAGTTACCCTAGGAAATGTATGCTAAGGAATAATTACCTACTTACGTCAAATTTGTCCTAAATCCAGCATACTAAATTATTTATCTATACCCCTGAAGATGTCCATTAAGAGTACGAAACACGTTGGGTTATTCTTACAACAGCCTACAAATCCTGAGGGCAGAACACCTATGAGCTCACACCCGGGAGGATGAGGTGCATAACATTATACCCCTAGGGAACTAGCATGTTACCAGTTGTCATTACCAAATATGTAAATTTATTGCATTGTACGTAAAGTGTTATTCTTCATGTCAAGGTTTACATCTCCCTGTTTATCTATATGAATACACTATTTAAGGAATTCTATTTTTGGTATTTTAAATACTAAATGGTATCTAAGAAAAATTTTTGTATTACAATTTTTTTTTAGCATAAATATTAGCGCACCTAAGGTATTTTGTTTGTTATCTCTATTACTTGATCCCTACTAGCAGGGTATCACCATTGGGTTGCAGCCTAACCATTCCCGGTGCAGAAAATAGGATATTGCTATATATATATATATATATATGTGTACAAAGGAAGCTAATAGCGCCACAGAAGTAGTATCTAAGTTTGTAAACAACAGTATTAGGAAGAGAGTATTCTGAGTTGATAGTCTAGAGATATATATATATGTGTTACCTGGAGGACACTCCCTATAGGCTATTAGGGCGTCAGCTTATGGACCTCAAAAAACATATAGGCACTGGTACATATGCCTAGAGGGTTAGAAATAGGTACGGAAGGATGAGGTACTTACAAGCGACCAAAGGTGTCGAAATAATAATGTAACAGCCAGGTGTTCAATAGATACATAAAAAAATTTAAATTTATTCTCAGAATACAATGCACTAAAAAAAGGGGGGGGTGTTAAAATAGGGTATATAATTATTGTAAAAATATAAACAATTTTTTTAAAAAATGCAACCTAATCAATAAAATCTGGTATAAAAGCAGCAGAGTTGAGGCTAAAAAATTATAACACATATACCAAAAGTCAATGAAAGGTCCATAAAAGCAAGAGCAATATGTACTCACTTTTATACATATTGCTCTTGCTTTTATGGACCTTTCATTGACTCTGCTGCTTTTATACCAGATTTTATTGATTAGGTTGCATTTTTAAAAAAAATTGTTTATATTTTTACAATAATTATATACCCTATTTTAACACCCCCCCCCCTTTTTTTAGTGCATTGTATTCTGAGAATAAATTTAAATTTTTTTATGTATCTATTGAACACCTGGCTGTTACATTATTAATTCGACACCTTTGGTCGCTTGTAAGTACCTCATCCTTCCGTACCTATATATATATATATATATATATATATATATAATATTATATTATATTATATTATACATATATAGACTTTGTGTGTGTCTTTTCAGCTTTTACTACAGTTTAATGTCCTGTGTTATTTCCTAAGACTATTCCACTGTGCCAGTTTATGATTCAGTGCAGTTGATGGATTAAAGGTGGAAACAAACTCTAAAGTAGCTGAGACATGTATGTCTAAAACTTCACTAATAAAAGCTTCAACATCTGTTGGAAATCACTCTTGTAAGTTCAGAAACATTTCTGCTTTTCATTTGGAAGAGCATTTTTAGACTGGTCAGTTATACAGTGCCAGTACTATAATACACATGCCTATTGACTCTTAAGTCACTTGCTTTATAGTAAAGATAGATGTTTTAATAGTGAGCTTTAGCTGACATTCTGGTCTTAGTAGCCATGTTTATAAATGGAACACAGAAAAGTGACTTCAAATAAGACCTCTTTAGAGGCTTAAGAACACCTGTTAGCTACACACAGTAGAGGAAACCGTTTTGAATGTTGAATGAGGTTGGGTACAGGATGTCAACGGTCAGAAGACCAACAGCGGCATCGCTATGCACATAATCCCAACACCGGCTAGGTCAGTATTCTAACCCTCTTCCCCTACCCCCCTAATCCATACTTGCTTACTTTTGAAAACTAGTTTCAGGGAGGTTCCAGGAGGCAGCAAAATACACTGCACAAAGTGCGGTGCGCCGTTGAAAGAGGGTGTCATGGAAAAGTGGCGTGGCCATAGAGCTCCCTTTTTATACATAACAGCATTCCGAACTCCCTTTTACACATTACACCAGGCAGAGCTCCCTTTTACACATTATGGCAGGCAGGGTCCCCTTTTACACAGTACAGCAGGTAGAATACCCCTTTTACACATTAGGCAGGTAGAGCTCCCTTTTACACATTACGGCAGGCAGAGTCCCTTTTTTATACATTACGGCAGGCAGAGTCTCCTTTTTACACATTATGGCAGCAGAGTCCCCTTTTTACCCATTATGGTAGCAAAGTCCCCCTTTTTAGACATTACGGCAGGCAGAGTCTCCCTTTTTTACACATTAAGCAGGCAGAGTCCCCCTTTTTTGCACATTATGGCCGCAGAGCCCACCATTTTTACACATTAGGCAGGCAGAGTCCCCTTTTTTACACATTATAGCAGCAGAGTCCCCCTTTTTACACAGTATGGCAGGCAGTCCCCCTTTTTTACACAGTTTGACAGGCAGTCCCCCTTTTTGCACAGTATGGCAGGTAGTCCCCCTTTTTTTTTACACTTTATGGCAGGCAGTCCTCCATTTTACACATCATGGCAGGCAGTCCCATTCTTTTGTACATTATGGCAGGCAGTCCCCCTTTTTTACACATTATGGCAGGCAGTCCCCCTTTTTACACATTTAGCAGGCAGAATCCCTTTCGTTTACACATTATGGCAGGCAGTCCCCCTTTCTTATACATTATGGCAGGCAGTCCTCCTTTTTTACACATGGCAGGCAGTCCCCCTTTTTTACACATTATGGCAAGCAGTCACCCTTTTTTTACACATTATGGCAGGCAGTCCCTCTTTTTTACACATTGGTGGGGGGCAGGAGAAAGAGAGAGAAAGATACTCACCTTTGATGAGCCCGCATGCCTCTCCTATCCTCTTTCCGCCCTATGCTGCGCTCTTCGCAGTGCAGGGCATTGTGGATGGGCTGGGGGCGGGCTGGGAGAGACGTCATCTTTCCCAGCATACAGGGAGGGAGCGGAGGGGGAGCTGCAGTGCTGGCCGGCTACCTATGTGAGACGGTGATGGAGCGGGCAGGTGGGTGTTGCCGGTGGTCCTGCACCTCCAGCGCATCTACGCTGTGTGCCAGGCACCACTTGCACACACCTAGTTATGGCCCTGGCCCCAGTCTCCCATATTACAGCCAGTACACACAGACCCATATAACATTAAATAATACACAGCCCCACTCCCCCATATTACACCCAGTACCCTCAGTACAACATTATATTACATTATACATAGCCCCTGTTCCCCATATTACAGTCAGTACACCCAGACCCATATTACATTACTACACCGCCCCCCCATTTTACCCTCAGTACCACATTACATTACATTATACACAGCCCCCCCCCCCCCCCCCAATATTTCACCAAGTAGCACATTACATTTCACACAGCCCTCCTCCCCATGGTACAGATAGTACACACAGCACTATATTACATTATATTATACACAGTGCCACCCCCCCCAATATTACACCGAGTAGCACATTAAATTTCACACAGCCCCCCCCCCCCCCCCCCCCCATATTATACCCCTTTCACATCACAAAAATAACACAGTATCGACCCGGGATATTGCCGGGTCGACACTGGTCTCTGTGCGGTGTGAAAGGGGCCATGGAGAATTTCCAAGTCGCTTGACCCGGTAATTCAACCCAGGTTATAAGAAGGGTTATTCCCGGGTTGAATACTGGGTCAGTGGCAGTGTAAACGGGTTCCCGGGTCAATGCGACCCTATGACTACATAAGGAGAAGCGGTGTGGAGATGAGCTCATCTCCCAGCTCCGCCCCCCGCCGCTATGGCAACCCAACCCGGCATTTTGGCGTGTCGGGAAGCCTGCTGTTAGGGTCCAATGCCGGAAAACCACCCAGGAAGGACCCGTTTCCAATTCCTGAGTGGGATCCAGCATTGGAGATGGGAAAGGGGTATTACACATAGTACACACATATTACATTATATTGTACACAGCACCCCCCACCCCCAATATTACACCTGGTAGCACATTACATTTCACGCAGCCCCCCTCCCGCATATTACACAAAGTACCATATAACATAATATTATGCAGAGCACACGCAGCCCATACACCCCCCAGCCCACCCCCAATCACATTATACACATCCCCCCTTCCCCATAAAACCCCCAGTACATACAGCACCCACCTGGTTATTGCTGCTCCTTCCTGTGAAGAGCAGGAGCCGTCCCCGGGACAGTATGGTAGGCGGAGGCAAGCCCTGTGAGTGTGGTGGGCAGGGCCAGCAGCAGTGAAGCAGAGCACTGGCAGTCAGTAGACCAGCCACTCTGCTGATCTCCTGCCTCCGCTCAGACTGGCCGGCGCAGAGCACTTAGCAGGATGGCTACCACTACCCACAACCCTGTGGTGGCCGGTTGTGACCTTTTCAGTGCAGGCCCCGCCCCCTGCATTTCCGAACTCGCGCATGCACAGTTCGGATTTACAGGAAGCCACTTTAAAAACCGGGAGTCTCCTCCTGAATGCGGGAGGGTAGGCAAGCCTGTCCTAACCTTCTCTGTCGGCAGCCTATCCCTAACCTTCCTCCTTAGTGCCTAACCCTCCCCCCTGCAGCCTAACCCTTACCATACCCCCTTAGTGACTAACCCTCCCATTTTAGTGTCTAACCCCATCCCCCACACCCACATACTAACTTTAACCTCCTCTATACTGCTTAAGCCCCCCTTCCCCCCCACACTCCCCCATGGCCAAAACCTAACCAGTACAGCCATTCTTCTGCTTGGGATGCCGACAGTCAGGATTCCAGCGTCGACATTGTGAGCTGTGTCAGAGTTCCGATGCTGGTCTTCTGACCAGTGTCAGGATTCCAGCGTCGGTATTCCAACCAGATGCGGCTCCTACCTTAGCGGAGGAGGAGGGCTGCCACTGGCAATGCTGCAGTGTCTCCACTGCCTTGGGACCCAATGCATGCGAAGTATCAGCGATGGTACTGCACATGCACAAAACCACAGTATCTATGGACTGCATCGGCTGCAGCCCATAGAAGCTAGCTAGGGCTGACGGGGCTGTTATACGCAGCCTGGTCTGGCAGTCCAGGACGGAAGGAAACACCTCCCAATGGGACTGCTTGTAGTGTCTGTGACCGGCAGGTAGGACTTCCAATAGCAAGTGAAGCCAGTGCAGTCGATCTTTACTGGATATTTCACTTTTTTATTTAAAAAGAAAGCAGAATTGAATTTACACTCATAAATATATCAATATGTTACATAATACAGATATATCTGTGTTTACTTTATGCATATAGGTTGGGGAATTTTACCTTAAATCAAATAGGGCTTTCTTGGTATAGCATTCATATATCCGTGTTTCATTTATTTGAATTATATTGTGGAAAACAAAAATAGACTAAAAAATATCAAATTATAAGTATCTCATAAACTATGTTTCTCTTACGTCCTAGAGGATGCTGGGGACTCCGTAAGGACCATGGGGTATAGACGGGCTCCGCAGGAGATAGGGCACCGAAAAAGAACTTTGACTATGGGTGTGCACTGGCTCCTCTCTCTATGCCCCTCCTCCAGACCTTAGTTAGATCTTGTGCCCAGAGGAGAATGGGTGCACTGCAGAGAGCTCTCCAGAGTTTTCTGTGGAAAAATAATTTTGTTAGGTTTTTTATTTTCAGGGAGTCCTGTTGGCAACAGGCTCCCTGCATCGTGGGACAGAGGAGAGAGAAGCAGAGCTGGCTTGTCAAGGTGGGCACTGCTTCTAAGGCTACTGGACACCATTAGCTCCAGAGGGAGTTGGAACACAGGTCTCACCTGGGGTTCGTCCCGGAGCCGCGCCGCCGTCCTCCTCACAGATGGCGAAGATAGAAGCCGGGTGAGTATGAGAAGGCAGAAGACATCATAGGCGGCAGAAGACTTCAGATCTTCATGAGGTAAGGCGCGCAGCGGTAAGCTGTGCGCCATTGCTCCCAGTCACACACACACAGAGCAGCACTGAAGGGTGCAGGGCGCAGGGGGGGCGCCCTGGGCAGCAATAAACCTCACATTTGGGCACTGACAAGGTAGATTAGGCTGCTGGGCAGTAATTCTACGATCCCCCGCCATTTTCTATTAAAAAATCACCGGGACCGAAGCCCGCCGCCGGGTGGGCGGAGCTTGATCCCTAGCACTAACCAGCGCCATTTTCTCCACAGAAGCTGCATGAGGAAAACGCTGGCTCCCTGGTCTCTCCCCTGCTGAACATTCAGGCTGGAAAAAAGAGGAGGGGGGCATTTTGAGCGCAGTGAGTGGGAATCTGGTCATTTTATATATATATATAAAAGCGCTATCTGGTCATATTTTTCCAGTGTTATTAAGCGCTGGGTGTGTGCTGGCATACTCTCTCTCTGTCTCTCTTAAGGGCCTGGTTGGGGTTTTTGTCCCCTTATAGGTTAATACCTGTGTGTGTGGGGTGTCGGTACGTGGTGTCGACATGTCTGAAGCGGAAGGCTTTTCCAAGGAGGAGGTGGAGCAAATGAGTGGTGTGTCCCCGTCGGTTGTGCCGACTCCAGATTGGATGGACATGTGGCATATGTTGAATGCAAGTGTGGCATCTTTACATAAAAGGCTTGATAAGGCTGATTCAGGGGGGACATCATGGGGTCAATCCTCAGATTGGACCGACTCACAGGGCCCGTCGGGGTCTCAAAAGCGTCCCTTAACACAAGACACTACTACCGACACGGATTCAGATTCCAGTGTCGACTATGACGAAGTAAAATTGCACCATAGGGTGACTAAAACCATTCAGTGTATGATTGCGGCAATAAGGGATGTGTTGCATATTGTGGATGAACCCTCTGTCCCAGACACAAGGGTACACATGTTTAAGGAAAAGAAACAGATTATTAACTTTCCCACATCTCATGAATTAAATGAAAAGCTTGGGAGACTCCGGATAAGAGACCGCAGATCCCCAAAATAATTTATATGGCATACCCTTTCCCTAAGCAGGACAGGGAGATTTGGGAATCGCCCCCCACTGTGGACAAAGCCCTGACGCGCTTGTCCAAGAAAGTGGCGCTACCGTCTCCTGACACAGCAGCCCTTAAGGACCCTGCAGATCGCAGGCAAGAAACTACCTTAAAGTGTATTTATTCTCATACGGGTGCTGTGCTAAGACCGACAATTGCGTCGGCATGGGTGTGTAGCGCAATTGCAGCTTGGACAGATGAGCTGACAGATCAATTTGATAATATGGATAAGGATACTATATTCCTAGCTCTAGCCCATATTAAAGACGCAGTCTTATTTATGAGGGATGCTCAAAGGGACATTGGATTGCTAGCTTCTAGGGCCAATGCCATGTCTGTCTCAGCGAGAAGATCCTTATGGACTCGCCAATGGACGGGTGATGCGGATTCCAAGAAACATATGGAAGTACTACCCTACAAGGGTGATGTATTGTTTGGGGATGGGCTGACGGACCTGGTTTCCACAGCCACAGCAGGTAAATCAAATTTTTTACCATATATTCCCTAACCGCAAAAGAAAGTAACACCCTATCAGATGCAGTCCTTTCGGTCGCACAAGTCCAAAAGAGGTCGGGGATCCTCTTTCCTCGCCAGAGGTAAGGGCAGAGGCAAGAGAGCACCTGCTCCGGCAGGTGCCCAGGAACCAAAGTCCTCCCCGGCTGCTCCAAAACCCACAGCATGATGCTGGGGCTCCCCTGAGGGAGTCCGCACCGGTGGGGGCACGTCTTCGACTTTTCAGTCAGGCCTGGGTCAGTTCGGACCTGAATCCCTGGGTGTTGGAAATAGTTTCCCAGGGTTACAAATTGGAATTCGAGGAGGTGCCCCCGCGCCGATTTTTCAAATCACCCCTACCAGCTTCCACATCGGAAAGGGATGTAGTGTTAGCTGCAATTCAAATGCTGTGTATACAGCAAGTGATAATCAAGGTTCCCCTGCACCAACAGGGAAGAGGTTACTATTCAACCCTATTTGTGGTCCCGAAACCGGACGGTTCGGTCAGACCTATTTTGAATCTGAAATCCCTAAACCTGTACATAAGAAGATTCAAATTCAAAATGGAATCTCTCAGAGCGATAATAGCCAACATGGAGGAGGGGGAGTTTATGGTGTCTCTGGACATAAAGGAGGCGTACCTTCATGTCCCCATATATGCCTCCCATCAGGAATACCTGAGATTCGCTGTACAGGATTGTCATTACCAATTTCAGACGTTGCCGTTTGGACTCTCCACGGCCCCGAGGATTTTCACCAAGATAATGGCGGAAATGATGGTGGTCCTGCGCAAGCATGGAGTCACAATTATCCCATACTTGAACGATCTCCTAATAAAACCAAGATCCAGAGAGAAATTGCTGAGCAGTGTGGCGCTCTCTCTGAGAGTGCTCCAGCAACACGGTTGGATTCTAAATCTACCGAAGTCACAGTTGATTCCGACAACTCGACTACCGTTCCTAGGTATGATACTGGATACGGAACCAATGAAGGTCTTCCTCCCAATAGAGAAAGCCCAAGACATACAGAACATGGTCAGAGACCTGCTAAAACCGAAAGGGGTGTCAGTTCACCAATGCACTCGAGTTCTGGGGAAAATGGTGGCGGCCTACGAGGCCATTCCCTTCGGCAGGTGCCATGCAAGGACTTTTCAGTGGGACCTTCTGGACAAGTGGTCCGGGTCCCATCTGCACTTACATCGGAAAATAACTCTGTCCCCAGGGACCAGAGTGTCCCTCCTGTGGTGGTCGCAAAGTGCTCACCTCCTGGAGGTTCGCAGGTTCGGAATTCAGGATTGGATCCTGGTTACCACGGACGCGAGCCTCCGAGGATGGGGAGCGGTCACACAGGGAAAACATTTTCAGGGTCTTTAGTCAGACCAGGAGTCCTGTCTACACATCAATGTGTTGGAACTCAGGGCCATTTACAACGGCCTTCGACAAGCGGAGAGTTTTCTTCGAAACCTACCGGTTCTGATTCAATCAGACAATGTCACAGCAGTGGCTCATGTGAACAGCCAAGGCGGGACAAAAAGCAGAGTCGCGATGGCGGAAGCCACAAGGATCCTTCGCTGGGCGGAAAATCATGTAAGCGCTCTGTCAGCTGTCTTCATTCCGGGAGTGGACAACTGGGAAGCAGTCTTCCTCAGCAGACATGATCTCCATCCAGGAGAGTGGGGACTTCATCAAGAAGTCTTTGCAGACGTAACACGTCTTTGGGGAACTCCTCAAATAGACATGATGACGTCACACCTCAACAAAAAACTTCAGAGGTACTGCGCCAGGTCTCGGGACCCTCAGGCAATAGCAGTGGACGCCCTGGTAACACCGTGGGTGTTCAAATCGGTCTACGTGTTTCCTCCTCTTCCTCTCATCACAAAAGTGTTGAGGATCATAAGACGAAGAAGAGTACGAACGATACTCGTTGTCCCAGACTGGCCTCGAAGGGCCTGGTACTCGGATCTACAAGAGATGCTCACAGGAGATCCCTGGCCTCTTCCTCTGAGGGAAGACCTGTTGCAGCAGGGGCCCTGTGTATTTCAAGACTTACCGCGGTTACGTTTGACGGCATGGCGGTTGAACGCCGAATCCTAGCAAAAAAGGGGATTCCGGAAGAGGTCATCCCTACGTTAATAAAGGCTAGGAAGGAGGTGACGATAAAACATTATCACCGTATCTGGCGAAAGTATGTGTCTTGGTGTGAGACCAAGAATGCACCTACGGAAGATTTTCATCTGGGTCGTCTTCTCCACTTCCTACAGACAGGAGTGGATATGGGCCTGAAATTAGGCTCTGTTAAGGTACAGAATTCGGCCCTCTCGGTTTTCTTTCAGAAGGAATTGGCTTCTCTTCCAGAAGTCCAGACGTTTGTAAAGGGAGTGCTGCACATCCAGCCCCCTTTTGTGCCTCCAGTGGCACCATGGGACCTGAACGTGGTGTTGCAGTTCCTAAAATCACACTGGTTTGAACCGCTTAACAAGGTTGAGTTGAAATTTCTTACCTGGAAGGTGGTCATGTTGTTGGCCTTAGCATCAGCAAGGCGAGTGTCAGAATTGGAGGCTTTGTCACACAAGAGCCCCTACTTGATTTTTCATGTGGATCGAGCTGAATTGAGGACAAGTCCGCAATTTTTGCCTTAAGTGGTTTCTTCGTTCCATATGAATCAACCTATTGTGGTGCCTGTGGCTACAAGTGACCTGGAGGATTCCAGATCCCTGGACGTAGTCAGGGCCTTTCAAATTTATGTAGCCAGGACGGCTAGAATTAGGAAATCAGAGGCTCTGTTTGTCCTGTATGCGGCCAATAAGATTGGCGCTCCTGCTTCGAAGCAGACTATTGCTCGCTGGATCTGTAATACGATTCAGCAGGCTCACTCTACGGCTGGATTGCCGGTACCAAATTCGGTTAAGGCCCATTCCACTAGGAAGGTGGGCTCTTCTTGGGCGGCTGCCCGAGGCGTCTCGGCATTACAACTTTGCCGAGCGGCGACTTGGTCGGGGTCAAACACTTTTGCTAAATTCTACAAGTTTGATACCCTGGCTGATGAGGACCTAGCGTTTGCTCAGTCGGTGCTGCAGAGTCATACGCACTCTCCTGCCCGATTGGATGCTTTGGTATAAACCCCATGGTCCTTACGGAGTCCCCAGCATCCTCTAGGACGTAAGAGAAAATAAGATTTTAAACCTACCGGTAAATCTATTTCTCCTAGTCCGTAGAGGATGCTGGGCGGAAACTCTGCAAGACTTGTGCGGAAACTCTGTGTGCGGAAACTCTGTGTGCGGAAACTCTGCAAGACTTGTATATAGTTGTTGCTTACATAAGGGTTATGTTACAGTTGACATCGGTCTTGGACCGTTACTGTAGTTTGTTCATACTGTTAACTGGTTATGTATGTTCCAGGTTACATGGTATGATTGGTGTGGGCTGGTATGAATCTTGCCCTTGGATTGCTAAATCCTGCCTTGTATTGTCCATCTCCTCTGGGCACAGTTCTCTAACTGAGGTCTGGAGGAGGGGCATAGAGGGAGGAGCCAGTGCACACCCATAGTTAAAGTTCTTTTTAGGTGCCCTATCTCCAGCGGAGCCCGTCTATACCCCATGGTCTTTACGGAGTCCCCAGCATCCTCTACGGACTAGGAGAAATAGATTTACCGGTAGGTTTAAAATCTTATTTGCACTGCATGAGGGGCAGATTTTAAATCTGCGGAGAGATTTAGATTTGAGAGGGTTGTATTCAATCTCTAATCTAAATTGACATACATAAATAAAAATGACCAGCATTTGTGGGCTATACACAAAAGCAGACAGTATTTACCCCATACATGCAAAAATGTTTATGTATTTGCAACATGGTTTGTCCTGGTACACAGTTTTTTGAACTTTCTTATTTTATTCCCAAATCAATAATCAGGCCCATTATGCTTTCATCATCTTCCTATGTGTCTCTGACTGACATAGCTTTTTCTGAAAGAGATAGAACAGCTAAAACAAAATAGGTATGTGCCATGCATCTGTAATTGTAATTTATTATTATAATTTATTGGTTTCAATTTACTCCATGGTGGCCATTAAAGTGGACATACTCAAGCAGTAAAATCTATGTCACGTACATACTGCATAATCAAACATTTTAGTGTCTGTGTGGAGAACATATCTGAAAGTGAATCAGAACAGAATAACATAGGAAAATGATAATGACTGCAGAAGGTATGGATAGATGTCCAGCCTTCTGCCTTACAAAGCACCACTACCAAGGCTTTAGCCCTTTTGCACAAGTTGCCACCGATCCAGTAGAGGGAGAACTTAGTATTTCTGCCATTTTAAGGCCACCTCTCTTGTTTGTATGCCTGTATTATTTGCATAATCTAGTCCATCTACCTGTACCCCATAAAAATATAACCAGCACCATAATTGAGCAGATCCACGCAGTGTGCAGCCATACATCCAATCCCTTGCAGCCACACACTACAGAGATCAACACCTTTTCACAAAGTACAAGGTAAGCTTCAAATAGTTAAAACTCTCCAGCTTGGAATTCTCTAGCTTTAAAGGCAGATAGCTCAATGAATAGAGTGTTCGACTGCAGTTCCACATGCAATGGGTTTGAATCCCGGCCACATCAGCCTCCTGAAATGTAATAAAGAACAGTGCGACTGAACAAGAAAGAGCTATCAAGTCAAGTTCATGACTGCTGTATAGGTATTAGCAACAGGATGGGTGATGGAAGGAGACAGGGGCGGCCAGTAGATGCTGGGCTTCAAAAAGGGGGGAAGCTCCAAGTGAAAGTGATTAGATAATTGACAAATGCTGCCAACAGCGCCCCCTACCTTGCAGCGCTATGTGTGGAGCACACTCCACTCACACTTCGCTACGGTCCTGACTTTCAGTATCATCCATTGCAGAGAAACTTTCTGTATTGGTTCATTTGGGGCTTCCATTAGAACGTTAATCACTAGATTATCCCACATAGCCACAAAGCATCTACTATAAGGGACAATTCTCGTCACTACTTGAAAAGTACCAATTATCAACTGGTCTCCAAAATATTCCTGGCTTCTCTTGCAGACAGCTATAAATATTTTTTTTTCTTCTTCTTTGTATGTTTTTCTAGATAGTTGTGTATTGTTATATTAAAATACAAAATTAAGTAAAACCATTTGAGTATCTTTTGCTTCTCTTAACTAATATCCCCCCAATGTATAAAGGTCTGCATCAATTTTCCCCTCACCATGTGCTCTTTAGTCTGGTAGCATTTTAGAACTAGTGATTATTTGATTGATTATGCCTTGTTTATCAGACACCCCCTGGGGTCTCAACCAATCTAGGCAACCCCACCAATTATCTTGGATTAATTTCTCGCTGCTGTTTCGATTATTATTTAGTCTCTTATAATTAGTTGGAATGCCTTGTTTGGGAATTATATCTATAAAAGACCAGAAATATCCCCCAATATAGAGAACCCCCTTACCAGCAGTGATCACATGATCATGGAACCAGTTGTACTCTTTATTGTAGATGCATGCTTCCACTTTTGAAATATTTTAAAAGGGAGATGCCCACCTTCATGTTAATCTGATATTCATCACTAATTGAATGGATTTTCATATGAACTACAAAGATGCCAATCAACTAATTGGCATTATGTAAGTAGGTAAGCCAGACTAACTAAACCTGTTTTTTATTAAAGGGCTTCCTAGTATTTAAAAAAAATCTATTTTACATAGTGCTTTTTGCACTGTGTAAGTTTAAGTAAAACATGGGGAAGGAACACATATTTATTAATATAAAAGCAAAAAAATCTTAAAATACATATGGTGGTATACTATTACAGGAGATAAAACATTGGGTGCAAAAACGTATATATTTCTCTTACGTCCTAGAGGATGCTGGGGACTCCGTAAGGACCATGGGGAATAGACGGGCTCCGCAGGAGACATGGGCACTTTAAGAAAGACTTTAGGTATGGGTGTGCACTGGCTCCTCCCTCTATGCCCCTCCTCCAGACCTCAGTTTACTACTGTGCCCAGAGGAGACTGGGTGCATTACAGGGAGCTCTCCTGAGTTTCCTGTCAGAAAGTATATTTGTTAGGTTTTTTATTTTCAGGGAGCCTGCTGGCAACAGACTCCCTGCATCGAGGGACTGAGGAGAGAGAAGCAGACCTACTTCTGTGAGTTTCAAGGCTCTGCTTCTTAGGCTACTGGACACCATTAGCTCCAGAGGGATCGGTACGCAGGTCTCACCCTCGCCGTCCGTCCCAGAGCCGCGCCGCCGTCCTCCTCGCAGAGCCGGAAGATAGAAGCCGGGTGAGTATAAGAAGAAAAGAAGACTTCAGAGGCGGCAGAAGACTTCATGATCTTCACAGAGGTAACGCACAGCGGTGAAGCTGTGCGCCATTGCTCCCATACACCTCACACACCACAGTCACTGTAATGGTGCAGGGCGCAGGGGGGGGGGTGCCCTGCGCCCTGGGCAGCATATAAACCTCTCTCTGGCAAAAATAGGTATATATACAGCTGGGCACTCTATATATAAAGAGCACCTGCCAGTTTTAGTATATTTGAGCGGGACAGAAGCCCGCCGCTGAGGGGGCGGGGCTTCTCCCTCAGCACTCACCAGCGCCATTTTCTCCACAGCACAGCACTGAGAGGAAGCTTCCCGGACTCTCCCCTGCTTAATCCACGGGGAAAGAGGGTTTTGAAGAAGGGGGGGGGGGGACACATAATTTGGCACATTTATATATGTACAAACAGCGCTACTGGGTAAACATATATTTATATAGAGTTTTTTCCTGGGTCATATAGCGCTGGGTGTGTGCTGGCATACTCTCTCTCTGTCTCTCCAAAGGGCCTTGTGGGGGAACTATCTACAGATAAGAGGATTCCCTGAGTGTGTGGTGTGTCGGTACGCGTGTGTCGACATGTCTGAGGTAGAAGGCTTTCAGGGGGAGGAGGAGGAGAAAATGAGTGTGGTGTCTCCGTCGACAACGCCGACACCTGACTGGATGGATATGTGGAAGGTTTTAAGGGCTAATGTAAATGTATTGCACAAAAGATTAGACAAAGCTGAAGCTAGGGAACAGCCAGGGAGTTAACCCATGTCTGTCCCTATGTCGCAGGGACCTTCCGGGTCTCAAAAGCGCCCACTATCCCAAATTGTAGATACAGATACCGACACGGATTCTTACTCCAGTGTCGACTACGATGATGCAAAGTTACAGCCAAAATTGGCTAAATGTATTAGATATATGATCATTGCAATAAAAGATGTTTTGCATATCACAGAGGAACCCCCTGTCCCTGACACGAGGGTACACATGTATAAGGGAAAGAAACCTGAGGTAACCTTTCCCCCCTCACATGAGTTGAACGAATTATGTGAAAAAGCTTGGGAATCTCTAGACAAAAAGCTGCAGATTCCCAAGAGGATTCTTATGGCGTATCCTTTCCCGCCAACGGGCAGGATACGGTGGGAATCCTCCCCTAGGGTGGACAAAGCATTGACACACTTATCCAAAAAGTTAGCGCTGCCATCCCAGGATACGGCTACCCTCAAGGATCCTACTGACCGCAAGCAGGAGGTTACCTTGAAGTCCATTTACACACATTCTGGTACCTTACTCAGACCGGCGATTGCGTCGGCCTGGGTTTGTAGCGCGGTAGCAGCATGGACAGATACCTTATCAGCGGAAATTGAGACCCTAGATAAGTACACCATTTTATTGACCCTAGGGCATATAAAAGATGCTTTCTTATATATGAGAGATGCTCAAAGAGACATTAGTCTACTGGGTTCTAGAATCAACGCGATGTCCATTTCTGCTAGACGAGTCCTATGGACCCGGCAATGGACAGGTGATGCCGACTCAAAGAGGCATATGGAGGTTTTACCTTACAAGGGTGAAGAATTGTTTGGGGAAGGTCTCTCGGACCTGGTCTCCACAGCTACAGCTGGTAAATCAAATTTTCTACCTTATATTCCCTCACACCCTAAGAAAACGCCACATTATCAAATGCAGTCCTTTCGATCACAAAGAAACAAGAA
The DNA here is from genome assembly GCF_028390025.1 of Pseudophryne corroboree. Lineage (NCBI taxonomy): Eukaryota > Metazoa > Chordata > Amphibia > Anura > Myobatrachidae > Pseudophryne > Pseudophryne corroboree. The sequence continues at coordinate 502,715,560 of NC_086447.1, forward strand.
AGTACGAGGTGCATCCTTTCTTGCCAGAGGTAAGGGCAGAGGAAAAAAGCTGCACAACACAGCTAGTTCACAGGAACAGAAGTCCTCCCCGGCCTCTACAAAATCCACCGCATGACGCTGGGGCTCCGCTGAGTCCGCCCCAGTGGGGGCACGTCTTCGAGTTTTCAGCCACATCTGGATTCACTCACAGGTGGATCCCTGGGCAATAGAAATTGTTTCCCAGGGTTAAAAGCTGGAATTCGAAGAGGTGCCTCCTCGCCGGTTTTTCAAATCGGCCCTACCAGCTTCTCCCCCGGAAAGGGAGATAGTGTTAAATGCAATTCACAAATTGTATCTTCAACAGGTGGTGGTCAAGGTTCCCCTGCTTCAACAAGGGAGGGGATATTACTCAACCCTGTTTGTAGTCCCGAAACCGGACGGTTCGGTCGGACCCATTTTAAATTTAAAATCCCTGCACCTATACTTGAAGAGGTTCACGTTCAAGATGGAATCGCTCAGAGCGGTCATCGCCAGCCTGGAAGGGGGGGATTTTATGGTATCTCTGGACATAAAGGATGCATACCTTCATGTTCCCATTTATCCACCTCATCAGGCGTACCTGAGATTTGCGGTACAGGATTGTCATTACCAATTTCAGACGTTGCCGTTTGGGCTTTCCACGGCCCAAGGTAATGGCGGAAATGATGGTGCTCCTGCGCAAGCAAGGTGTCACAATTATCCCGTACTTGGACGATCTCCTCATAAAAGCGAGATCAATAGAGCAATTGCTGAACAGCGTCTCACTTTCACTAAAGGTGTTACAGCAACACGGCTGGATTCTCAATATCCCGAAGTCGCAGTTGGTTCCTACGACTCGTCTGACTTTCTTGGGCATGATTCTGGATACAAACCAGAAAAGAGTTTATCTTCCGATAGAAAAAGCTCAGGAACTCATGACTCTGGTCAGGAACTTATTGAAGCCAAAACAGGTGTCAGTTCATCACTGCACTCGAGTACTGGGAAAGATGGTGGCATCATACGAAGCCATTCTCTTCGGCAGGTTCCATGCGAGGACTTTCCAATGGGACCTATTGGACAAGTGGTCCGGGTCACATCTACAAATTCATCAGTTGATCACCCTGTCCCCCAGAGCTAGGGTATCTCTCCTGTGGTGGCTGCAGAGTGCTCACCTTCTAGAAGGCCGCAGGTTCGGCATTCAGGACTGGATCCTGGTGACCACGGACGCGAGCCTCCGAGGTTGGGGAGCAGTCACGCAGGGAAGAAACTTCCAAGGTCTTTGGTCAAGTCAAGAGACTTGTCTTCACATCAACATCCTGGAACTGAGGGCCATATACAACACCCTACGTCAAGCGGAGACCTTACTGCGCGACCGACCAGTGCTGATCCAGTCAGACATCACCGCAGTGGCTCATGTAAACCGCCAAGGTGGCACAAGGAGCAGAGTGGCAATGGCGGAAGCCGCCAGGATTCTTCGCTGGGCGGAAAATCATGTAAGCGCACTGTCAGCAGTGTTCATTCCGGGAGTGGACAACGGGGAAGCAGACTTCCTCAGCAGACACGACCTGCATCCAGGAGAGTGGGGACTTCATCAGGAAGTCTTCGCAGATATTGCAAGTCAGTGGGGACTGCCCCAGATAGACATGATGGCATCCCACCTCAACAAAAAGTTACAGAGGTATTGCGCCAGATCAAAAGACCCTCAGGCGGTAGCTGTAGACGCCCTTGTGACACCGTGGGTGTTCCAGTCGGTCTATGTGTCCTCCTCTTCCTCTCATCCCAAAGGTGTTGAGAATAATAAGGAAAAAAGGAGTACAGACAATTCTCATTGTTCCAGATTGGCCATGAAGGACCTGGTATCCGGATCTACTGGAAATGCTCACAGAAGATCCGTGGCCTCTTCCTCTACGACAGGACCTGTTGCAACAGGGGCCCTGTCTGTTCCAAGACTTACCGCGGCTGCGTTTGACGGCATGGCGGTTGAACGCCGGATCCTAGCGGAAAAGGGCATTCCGGATGAGGTAATTCCTACTCTGATAAAGGCTAGGAAGGACGTGACAGCTAAACATTATCACCGTATATGGCGAAAATATGTTGCTTGGTGTGAGGCCAGGAATGCTCCTACGGAAGAATTCCATCTGGGCCGTTTCCTTCACTTCCTACAAACTGGAGTGAATTTGGGCCTAAAATTAGGCTCCATTAAGGTTCAGATTTCGGCCTTATCCATTTTCTTTCAAAAAGAAATGGCTTCTCTCCCAGAAGTACAGACTTTTGTGAAGGGAGTGCTGCATATTCAGCCTCCTTTTGTACCTCCGGTGGCGCCTTGGGACCTTAACATGGTGTTGAGTTTCCTTAAGTCACACTGGTTTGAACCACTTAAAACGGTGGAGTTAAAATATCTCACTTGGAAAGTGGTCATGTTGTTAGCCTTGGCTTCGGCTAGGCGAGTGTCGGAATTGGCGGCTTGGTCTCATAAAAGCCCCTATCTAGTTTTCCATATGGATAGAGCGGAATTGCGGACCCGTCCTCAATTCTTGCCTAAGGTGGTGTCATCTTTTCATGTGAACCAACCTATTGTGGTGCCTGTGGCTACGCGCGACTTGGAGGATTCCGAGTCCCTTGATGTAGTCAGGCCTTTGAAAATTGACGTGGCCAGAACGGCTAGAGTCAGAAAAACAGAAGCACTGTTTGTCCTATATGCGGCCAACAAGGTTGGAGCCCCTGCTTCAAAGCAGACTATTGCTCGCTGGATCTGTAACACGATTCAGCAGGCTCATTCTATGGCTGGATTGCCGTTACCAAAATCGGTCAAGGTCCATTCCACTAGGAAAGTGGGCTCTTCTTGGGCGGCTGCTCGAGGGGTCTCGGTACTACAGCTGTGCCGAGCTGCTACTTGGTCTGGTTCAAACACCTTTGCAAAATTCTATAAGTTTGATACCCTGGCTGAGGAGGGCCTCCTGTTTGCTCAATCGGTGCTGCAGAGTCATCCGCACTCTCCCGCCCGTTTGGGAGCTTTGGTATAATCCCCATGGTCCTTACGGAGTCCCCAGCATCCTCTAGGACGTAAGAGAAAATAAGATTTTAAACCTACCGGTAAATCTTTTTCTCGTAGTCCGTAGAGGATGCTGGGCGCCCGTCAGACTACTTCTGCAAGACTTGTATATAGTTTTGTTACATAAGGGTTATGTTATAGTTTTCATCGGTCTTGGACTGATGCTACCTTGTTTTCATACTGTTAACTGGTTAGTATATCACAATTTATACGGTGTAATTGGTGTGGCTGGTATGAATCTTACCAGGGCCGAATCTAGGATTTTCGTCACCCGGGGCAAGGCAATAGTTTGCGCACCCCCCCTCAAAAAAAAAAAAATATATATATATATATAACAACAATAACAACAGTAAAACAAACTCTGTCAGATTAAAATATCAGATTGCCAGGAAATTTGAAAAAAGGAGATACTATTGGACAATATTCCCCTATGTGCATCAAATGCCCTACAGTATACGTCACATGGAAGAAGTATATACCAAGGTAGATATAGACAGGCGCACGTATGAGTGGTTTCTCCTAGCAGCTGTAATGGGAGATAGTCAATCTCCCCAGAAAATAGATACCAGTAAAATGAAATACAGCGCCAAATATACTTAAAACAATTTAATCCACAATATATGACAATTAAAAATTAGGAAGCGTATCTATTGGACAACACACACAGGTAATAAATTTTCAGGACTTGTCCACCAATATGGGCACCTCTTCAATGTCCAGCGTTTATATAGTTATTTCTCACACATGGCCATATTATATCAGCATGAAATGTTCCAGCTAGGAAAGAAGTTCCAAACTGTGTTCCAAATGGAGGAATCCAAGTAGTTAAGCTCGTTCGGCGACGGCAATGTTGGATCCTGGTTCACAGATGTCCTTTAACAGATGTAGTTGAACATGCCCTGCCAGCGTGTTCAACTACATGATCCATTGTGTGTCCCCATACATTGCACTATATCATAACACTTTGTCACTGCACTACATTCTCCAACCCACTGCACTACATCACTATTCTACATCCCCTACACGCTGAACTACATCACTACACTACATGCCCCTATGCTCTGCACTACATACCCTATATGCTACACTACATCACTACACTACATCCCCTTATATGCTACACCACATCAGTGCACTACATGCCCCTATATACTGCAATGCATTACTACACTACATACCCTATATGGTACACTACATCACTACACTACAACCCCTTATATGCTACACCACATCAGTGTACTACATGCCCCAATTTACTGCAATACATTACTACACTACATACCCTATATGGAACACTACATCACTACACTACATCTCCTTATAAGCTACACCAAATCCCCCCATCTGGGAGGCAAAGCGGAGGTTGATACTGCTAACTGAACGCACAGTGCACTTCTATAGCTTGTACAGTGCACTGCACGCTAGTTGCAGCACTGCGTGGCAAAGAAGAGAGTTTAAGACAGTAGCCGGCGTAGAATAGATCCCAGGTACTGGAGCTCACCTGCACAGCATTGGAGCCAGCTGTGGGCAGACAGGTGGGTCAGAGACATTGCCAAAGGTGCTGTCTGGTGCCTCACTGGAGCAGCACAGCACTGCCGGTAAAAAAAAACCTTAAAAAAACCCCTGTTCCTTTGTAACTCCTTGGCGCCTCCTCAAATCCTGCACCCGGGGCGCATGCCCCCTTAGCCCCCCCCTAGTTACGGCCCTGATCTTACCCTTGGATTAACAAAAATCCTTTCCTCGTACTGTCCGTCTCCTCTGGGCACAGTTTCTCTAACTGAGGTCTGGAGGAGGGGCATAGAGGAAGGAGCCAGTGCACACCCATACCTAAAGTCTTTCTTAAAGTGCCCATGTCTCCTGCAGAGCCCGTCTATTCCCCATGGTCCTTACGGAGTCCCCAGCATCCTCTACGGACTACGAGAAAAAGATTTACCGGTAGGTTTAAAATCTTATTTTTTTGCCCTTTTTTCTGACGTTTCTCCAATGATTTTTTTTTTTACAGGCTATCAAATTATCCAATCGCCCATAAAAAAAACAGCTTTCCTCCCGAAAACACTCAGGTTCAGTGAAACCTGTGTGTTTTCATGAGAACACAGCCACGTTTCTGTTTCTGGGGATTTGGTTTCACCTGCCTTATGCAGGTGAAAAAAAATCCCAGAGAAGCCGCTGCGACCCGTCAGTGTCCCAGGACCACCGCAGCAGCAGCAGGCTAGGACTGCAGTGAGGGTGCCGTGGCCAGAGCCGGCCCTAACCAATATGATGCCCTAGGCAAGATTTTGGCTGGTGCCCCCTAGCACCACCGCTGGTTCCGCCTCTGACCTTGCACCTCTTTCCCAGCACCACCACCCCTCATCCATAGCAGACCTTATTTTGGTGTTTGTACCCCCTATATTTTAAATAGGAACAGTTCGCACATTTGGCACACAGCCCAAAAAGGGGTGTGTTTTTGCTGGCAAGGGGCATGGCCACACAATAGTAACCCCAATTCCAATTACGCCACACAGTACTGCAACTTTATCCTCATTTGATCATGCAATAGTGTCCATAATTCATATTACATCCCAAAGTAGTATCACTTTACCTTATAAACGTTACTCCTCACAGTAGAGCCCCTTATTCACATTATATCACACTGAATTGCTCCTTATTCACATTACACCCCACCCTATTGCTCTTTATTCACATTAGACGACACAGTAGTGCCCTTTCTATATGCAATGCCACATAGTAGAGCACCTTATACACATAATGCCACACAGTAATGTCCCTTACACATATGAGACATATTATTAATGTCCTTATAAACATAATGTGCCTTACACATTATGACAACCTTTATTAATGCCCTTTTACACATAATGTCCCTTACACATATGCCGCACATTATTAATGCCCTTATACACATAATGACACACATAGTGCCCTCTAGACATTTGCTGCACATTAGTGCCCCTATACACATAATGACACACATACAGTAGTACCCTGTTACACATATGCCGCACATTATTAATGCCCTTATACACATAATGACACACACAGAGCCCCTTACACATATGTTGCACATTTTTAATGCATTTTTACATAACACATATAATGCTCCTTACACATATTCCGAACACTACTGCACAACCAACCCACTCACATGCACACAGCACTCACACTGCCACTAGCACTGTGACCTCTGCCTCTGCTTGGATTACAGATGTGTCCTCATAAATCTTGCCTCAGTGCTAACGTTGGGCACATGTTTTTAATGAAAATGCATCTTATTTGCATTGCTACAGTATGTGGCTAGGATGCACAAGCAGCTTCTGTTGATTAAAATGATATGCAGCATGCCTATATACTGTGTGAGACTGTGGCTGTATCTGCATACAATGCTACACACAGAATATAGGCATGCCGCATATCATTTTAATCAGCAGAAGCTGCTGATGCCCCTAGGCATATCAAATGCCCTAGGCAATTGCCTAGTTTGCCTATGCCTATGGCCGGCTCTGGCCGTGGCTCGAGAGCCAGCACTCAGCATGGTCACATGATGGGGGATCGTTAATGTGACCGGGGAACCGGAGGTCGGCGCTGCACAGAGAGATGTCAGGAGCCAACACCCGTTGCAGTACAGTAACAAAAACCCAGATAAACCACAGCTCGTGCCGGCTTATCGGGGTTAATAGGATAGCCCCGTGCGATATCATTACCCGCATGTATTACCACGTGTAATTGGATATTCTCCATAGTGCCATGTTTAGTAAAAGTACATAATGCTTTTGTTGTACATCAGATTTATATCATTCTTTTGCATTGCGTAAGTATAAACAAAAATTTGGTATGCTTCATCTCCATCTTTCAATATTGCCGTTCCGTGTGAATAAAATTGACAGATGATGGGAAAACAAATTAAGATTACTATGTTACAATGTACTTGCCACATTTTAGATAAATAGCTTTTAATCTCTTGATGTTTGCACTATGTAAGTGTAAATCAATATTTTAAAATTCTGTGGTTTTTCTATGCCTCCTCCCCCCAGAAGAGAGCATGCAAAAACAGCACGCACTGAATGCGAATGTCCTAACTTGGCTAGAGAGTCTGGCAGTATATAGTGTTCTACTCATTTCCAGACAACCTCCTTCATTCATTTTCTCTGCCTTATGAACTCTTGGCAGTGAGCTGTGACGAAGTGAGGAAGCCACTTGGACATGAGCATAAATTGGTATGCAGCCTGACTCTTAAGGCGAGTTAGGGAATTTGCAGAAACAGCACACTGAATTTATATGTTCTCCTACAGGTGAAAGGAGCATTGAAAGTCTCAAGGTTTGCTTTTCTTTTTATTTTGTTTTTTTCATAAAGATGGATCTTTCCACCCATGATCCATGGAGCCTCCACGGTACTACACTGTACTGTACCCTTAAACCCATGTTTTAGTTTTTACTCTGAAGTACTAAATTACCCAAGATCAATTACTTTATACAAAACTAAATAGTTTTAGGTGAAATTACAATATACAAAATGAAATAGTTGCCACATATATTACTTGCCACAAATAAAATGTTCCATTTTCACCCCAAAGGGCAGCTATGAAACACTGTTGTCCTTTTGCCCATTGTGCAGGACATAAAAGTAATCCCAGACATGCATTGCATAGTACAGTATGTACGCATTCAAATTTTTTGTTTTACATTTTTTTTTTTGCAGGATTTCTGTTTGGTTTAAAGGGTTTCTACTAAGTATTTATTTTAAGACCAAAAAGTTTTATTATTTGTTATTTATTATTACCAGTTATTTATATTGCTCACACATATTCCGCAATGCTTTACAGAGAATATTTGGACATTCACATCAGTCCCTTCCCCAGTGTAGTTTACAATCAATATTCCTTACTCCATGTACACACACACATATGAAAACTAGGGTTAATTTTGTTGGGAGCCAATAACCTACTAGTAAAATTTTAGATTGTGGGAGGAAATCGGAGCACCTGGAGGAAACCCACGCAAGTACAGGGAGAATATACAAACTCCGCACCTTTAGGGCCATGGTGGGAATCGAACCCATGGCCTCAGTGCTGTGAGGCAGTAATGCTAACCATTACACCATCCGTAATAGCTACTTTATGCTGATGGAGGCCTTGGCATTCCTGGACCTAATGGTTGAACATCCCTTTCATCTATCGGGGTGGAAACGTCCGAGTCCCAAGCCAGTTCATAGGGTTCATGATCAGGGGAAGTTGGCGCTAGAATGGAGCTATATATAACTGATATATTGGCTTTGCAGCCTATAGAATCGACATAAAGATGCTCATATGGGGTCAGTTGCCAAAGGGAACTGAAAGGAGTTTGTGAATGTACAAATCTGACAATTTGGAGATACTGATAATGATAGGAGGAAGGGGTATACATTTAATTTGCTGGCTGTCGGGATCCCGGCGGTCAGGATACCGATGCCAGAATCCCGACAGTTGGCCATGACAGTAGCCGGAATACCCTGACCATGTTTCCAGCACTATTCCTTTCAAGCTAAAGGCCTGTATCTATGTATATTACTACTAGTGGCTTACATGAACCAAGGTACCTTATTTCTGCTGCTTCTTTAATAGTTGCTGTTTGGAACTGTGTTTATTTCCCTTGCTGTTGATACTACCTGTGGCCTGCATGAACTATTGTATACAACTATTGCTACTTCATTAATAGTTGTTGTGCTCTCCAAACATACCTCCCTTGCTGTAAATACATTCTGAGATTGCACTATGTAGCTTATGCTATCACTTTTATTATCAACATATATATAGTACCATATAAAGTACCTGCATACTCCTCCCTGGAAGTATTCTTGTTACCATTTGTTTCATTGTCTTGGGCAATCCTGTTATTACTTCAAGTGCATTAGTATTATCTCTCAGCCCTTTCCTGCATTACTTCTCCAGCTATATCCTGTGATCTGCTAATGGTAATATAAGGCTCTACTTCCTGGAGGTTTAAGACCTAGCGGCATCCTAAGTACCAATGTGTGTATAAAACAGTAAGGGAACAACGGGTAGTTGTTATAGGCAGAAGACTCCCTAGTGGCTCTAGGGGTCTTATGCAATCGTGCAGGAGTTTCATAACAGGTTGTAGATGTTTACATTGAGCGAGATGGGTTTGGGAAGAGGTACCATGTATTTTCTTATTTTTGGTCATGTTTATGTACATATCTTAATTCATGTATGTTTCTTATTTCTGATTGTAGTATACAGTACTGTGGTGGTGGTGGCAATACCCTCTTCTGTGGGGGATGGCCTTTTGTGTGTCTGACAACCTCTTGCACTCTTGTAGACTGTCCACCTCTCTATGTGACTGTTTTTGTTGCACAAATGTAGCTTTACGTCACCTAATTTAGGATTAGTATGTATCTGTTATGCACACCAGTGCCTGCAGGAAAGTACTGGTGTCAGAACTGTTATGCACTCCAGTGTCTGCAGGAATGTACTGGTGTTTGAACTGTTATGCAAAACAAATGGACTCACAGACAAACTGGGGAATATGACATAACGTACACAGAAGGTAATAGGGTAACAAAATACACACAAAGTGAACAGAGAAGCCCAGAGGCTAAGGAACTGGGTATCTCCCTTGTATTAGAACTGCACAGATGGAAAAAGCAAGATGTTGTGTTTTAATACATAGAGAACCCGAAATGCTGTTGCTAAGGGCAACAGCAAAACCCTAAAGGGTTACCAACGGGTGTGGCAGTAAACTCCTTGGTCAGAGATGGAATGATAGACACAAGGAGAGTCTCCACAATCCTATTTCTCACTTGCAGTGCACAGGTTTTAGCTTACTGCCACTAAACTGACCCCTGACACCTAGCACAGTGAGACAGGATTAGACAGGCAAGTCTTAGAATACAGCCGCAAACTTGCTAAGTTCACAGAGTAGTAACAGAACCCCAGCAAGCTAAACGACTGACTCCAGTCTTACTGCTAGGTCTGGATTGGCAGAGTGTAATACCAAATCCCCAGGCCTATTTGCAGTAAGCAACAAACAAATACAAAGCTACACAGTACTGGCTAACTTTCATGAACTGACTAACCAACAAAGATTCAGCAGCATCTGCTTACCCTGAAAAGAGGCCTTATAAAGCAGGTGCTGTCCACGCCCCACTCAGACCTCACAGACTGTGAGCACAAAAACCAGCACCGGATCCCCTGCCGTGCACAGAGCCTATAACCACTGCACAGCAAAAGACCCGAACCGGAGTATCAGCTGCGCTCAGGTTACTCCACTAGCACTTGTCTCCCGGTTGCCATGACGACGTGGCAGCACAGGGCAGGAGACCCTAACAGTACCCCCCCTCTGACGAGGGGTCAAAGAACCCCTACCACCGGGTTTATCGGGGAACTGCGAGAAGAAAGAGCGTATCAGTCTGGGGGCATGAAGATCACAACTGCCACCCACGACCGCTCCTCCGGGCCATACCCCTTCCAGTGCACCAAAAATGACAGCCGACCCCGAACCACCTTGGAGTCAAGAATCCTTTCAACAACAAACTCCCTCTGGCCACGTATCAGAAGAGGGGAAGGTCTTCCACTGGAAGAAGGATTACTAATCGCCCGTTTTAAAAGGGAACAATGAAATGTTTTATTGATACCCAAAGAACGGGGCAGATCTAACTGAAATGCCACCGGATTGATAACCCTGGTGATCTTATAAGGGCCGATGAACCGGGGCCCTAACTTATGAGATGGCTGTCTCAACTTCAAATTCTTGGTAGACAACCAGACGAAGTCTCCTAATTTGAAGCTGCAGGGTCTTTTCCGCTTATCAAAAACCCTTTTGGTCACTAATGACACAGACACAAGGGCTTTCTTCACTTTCCGCCAAATACCTCTAAGGACCGAAACCACAGAGGAACCACCAGGCGTGGAGTCCAGGGGGTCAAAAGAATTGGCCTTAGGATGATGCCCATACACACAAAGGAAGGGAGAGATCCCTGTAGCAGAGTGAGCCGCGTTGTTATAGGCAAACTCCGCCATGGACAGATGAGCAACCCAGTCAGTCTGACACTTGGAGACATAACACCTGAGGAACTGCTCCAAGGACTGGTTCACCCTTTCAGTCTGCCCATTAGACTGCGGATGGTAGCCTGACGACAAGCTGACAGAAATCTGGAGATCGGAACAAAATGCCCTCCAGAATTTGGCCACAAACTGGGATCCGCGGTCAGAGACCACATCAAGTGGCAACCCGTGGAGACGCACAACATGCAGCATAAATAATTCAGACAGGCGTCTGGCTGATGGCAGCCCAACCAGTGGAACGAAGTGCGCCATCTTCGAAAACCTGTCAACGACAACCCAGATGGCTGTCATCCCCGAGGATTTGGGCAAGTCCACCACAAAATCCATTGAAATGTGGGTCCATGGCTTAGATGGGATAGAGAGTGGATGTAATGGGCCAACAGGAACCCCTCTAGGAGTCTTATTTCGGGCACAGATGTCACATGCCCGAACCCACTGATCCACATCCTTAGCCACCGAGGGCCACCACACCGCCCTAGATAGCAACTCCCGAGTTCTGGCAATACCCGGGTGACCTGCCGACTTCTTGGCATGGAATTCCAGGAACACTCGCTGTCTTAACCTAGGAGGCACAAACAAAAGACCTACCGGAAGGTCTGGAGGAGCCTGCTCCTGTGCTCTAAGGACTAATGATAAGAGGTCCTGGGTAATGCCCACTTTAATACATGATGGGGAAACAATGGGCAACGGCTCCTCGGTGGTCTCCTGGATTGGAGCAAAACTCCGCGAGAGCGCATCAGCCTTGATGTTTTTTGACCCAGGGCGATATGTTATCAAAAAATTAAAGCGAGCAAAAAACAAAGCCCATCGTGCCTGCCTGGCATTGAGACGCTTCGCTGACTCTAAATATGCCAGATTCTTATGGTCAGTGAGAATTGAGACCACAAACTTAGCCCCCTCAAGCCAGTGTCTCCACTCCTCGAGTGCATCCTTAATAGCCAACAATTCCCGGTTACCCACGTCATAATTCATCTCGGCAGGCGAAAATTTACGGGAAAAGTAAGCACAGGGATGAAGGCGATTATCAGACACTCCCATCTGAGAAAGCACTGCCCCAATACCCATCTCAGAGGCATCCACCTCCACCACAAAAGGACGCTCTGGATCTGGGTGTCGCAGCACCTTGGCCGAAACAAATGCCCTTTTGAGACGGGCAAAAGCCGCTTTAGCCTCACAAGACCAGTGAGCAACATCCGCCCCTTTCTTAGTGAGTGCCACCAAGGGCGCCACTATAGACGAAAATCCAGCGATAAATCGTCTATAAAAATTCGCAAAGCCCAGGAAACGCTGAAGCGCCTTCAAACTAGTGGGCTGCACCCAATCCAGGACTGCCTGTACCTTGGAACCCTCCATTTGGAAACCTTCTGGGGAGATAATATATCCTAGAAATGCGATTTGCTGAACTTCAAATTCGCACTTCTCCAGCTTCGCCCCAAGCCGGTGGTCTCTGAGTTTCTGGAGGACTAAGCGTACATGCTTCCGATGTTCCTCCAGGGAATGGGAGAAGATTAGGATGTCATCTAAGTATACAACTAAGAATCTATCCAAATATTCCCTGAGCACATCATTCATGAAATCCTGGAAGACTGCCGGGGCATTACAGAGCCCAAAAGGCATCACCAAATATTCATAATGCCCTGAGTGGGTATTAAAGGCAGTCATCCATTCATCCCCCTCTCTTATTCGGATTAGATTGTACGCACCGCGTAGGTCAATCTTAGAAAAAATGGTGGCAGTACGAAGCTGGTCAAACAAGACCGAAATGAGAGGCAGTGGGTATGAGTTTTTAATCGTGATACGGTTCAATTCCCTGAAGTCGATGCAGGGTCGCAACGAACCGTCCTTTTTACCCACGAAGAAGAACCCCGACCCAACTGGAGACTGTGAAGGTCTGATAAATCCCTTAGCCAAGTTCTCCTGAATGTACTCTGCCATAGCCTGAGTCTCAGGACGTGACAGGGAGTACAACCTGCTCTTGGGAAGCTTAGCATTTGGCAACAAATCAATGGCACAGTCATAGGGGCGATGGGGAGGTAGTACCTCTGCAACTTTTTTGGAGAACACGTCCGCAAAATCTGCATAACACCCTGGCAATCCTGGCAAACTTAGCTGCGAGAGCCTGACTGGAAGGCTCAAGCAACTCCTGAAACAATCAGTACCCCAACTAAGAATCTCCCCAGAGACCCAGTCAAATTGAGGATTGTGGGCCCTTAACCAGGGTAACACCAACACCAATGGGGCAAAAGTACAGACAGTCACATAAAAGGACAATTTTTCAGAGTGTGTGGCTCCAATAAACAAAGAAATCTGGCTAGTGCAAGAGGTAATTTTACCTTGGGATAATGGTTCCCCGTTTAACCCACAAATCTCAATTTCCGATGCCAAGGGTACTAAGGGAACAGAGTGTTTCAGGGCGAATTGGCGGTCCATAAAAACCCCGTCGGCCCCACTGTCCACAAAGGCCTCAGTCTTGACAGTTTGACCGAGGATCTTCAAGGTCACCGGAATGATAAAAGTCTTCTTGGGAAATTCTGACTTCTGGCCTGACAGGATATTTCCCATCACCCTCAGGCCCTGAAGTTTTCCGGCTTTTCTGGGCATGATACTACCACATGACCTTTATTCCCACAGTACAAACACAACCCCTGCTGTCTCCTCCGCGTCTTCTCACGCGAGGAGAGGCGGGTAGCCCCAATCTGCATAGGCTCCTCAGAAAATTCCTCAGAGTCTGAGGTTCCCTTGGGAAGGAAGGAAATCTCAGTCTCCCTTTCAAGCCTACGCTCTCTCAGCCGTCTATCCACCCGGATGGATAACTGCATGAGCTGATCCAAGCTATCAGGCAAGGGATATTGTACCAGTTGGTCCTTTATCTGGTTAGAAAGACCTCTTCGGTACTGGTGTCTCAGGGCTGGGTCATTCCACTGGGTATCATGGGCCAACCTCCGAAACTCCGTACAGTAAACCTCAACTGGCCTTCGCCCTTGCTTAAGGATCGAAATCTGAGCCTCGGCTGAGGCCGTCTTGTCAGGGTCATCATACAACATGCCCAGTGCCGTAAAAAAAGCATCAACACTTTTAAGCGACGGACAGTCAGGCTGCAACCCATATGCCCAGACCTGTGGGTCTCCTTGTAGCAAGGAAATCACTATGCCCACCCGCTGAATCTCCGACCCAGAAGACTGAGGCCTAAGCCGGAAGTATAGCTTGCAGCTCTCCTTGAAACAAAAGAACTGCGAGCGATCTCCAGAAAAACGATCCGGGAGATTTACTTTCGGCTCCTTAACCCCTGCAGGTGCTGCTGCTGCGGGAGCTCCACCAGCAGCCTGGGAGGTGTGCATTTTAATGGACAAATCATTAAATTGTCGAGTCAGGATCTGCACCTGATCGACCACCTGTTGCAATGTATTTTGAGGGGTATGCTCCATATTCCCACAAAATTTCAACAGGAGTATTAGGCTGCTGAATATGTTATGCACACCAGTGCCTGCAGGAAAGTACTGGTGTCAGAACTGTTATGCACTCCAGTGTCTGCAGGAATGTACTGGTGTTTGAACTGTTATGCAAAACAAATGGACTCACAGACAAACTGGGGAATATGACATAACGTACACAGAAGGTAATAGGGTAACAAAATACACACAAAGTGAACAGAGAAGCCCAGAGGCTAAGGAACTGGGTATCTCCCTTGTATTAGAACTGCACAGATGGAAAAAGCAAGATGTTGTGTTTTAATACATAGAGAACCCGAAATGCTGTTGCTAAGGGCAACAGCAAAACCCTAAAGGGTTACCAACGGGTGTGGCAGTAAACTCCTTGGTCAGAGATGGAATGATAGACACAAGGAGAGTCTCCACAATCCTATTTCTCACTTGCAGTGCACAGGTTTTAGCTTACTGCCACTAAACTGACCCCTGACACCTAGCACAGTGAGACAGGATTAGACAGGCAAGTCTTAGAATACAGCCGCAAACTTGCTAAGTTCACAGAGTAGTAACAGAACCCCAGCAAGCTAAACGACTGACTCCAGTCTTACTGCTAGGTCTGGATTGGCAGAGTGTAATACCAAATCCCCAGGCCTATTTGCAGTAAGCAACAAACAAATACAAAGCTACACAGTACTGGCTAACTTTCATGAACTGACTAACCAACAAAGATTCAGCAGCATCTGCTTACCCTGAAAAGAGGCCTTATAAAGCAGGTGCTGTCCACGCCCCACTCAGACCTCACAGACTGTGAGCACAAAAACCAGCACCGGATCCCCTGCCGTGCACAGAGCCTATAACCACTGCACAGCAAAAGACCCGAACCGGAGTATCAGCTGCGCTCAGGTTACTCCACTAGCACTTGTCTCCCGGTTGCCATGACGACGTGGCAGCACAGGGCAGGAGACCCTAACAGTATCAACATGAAACTGCCAGGAATTCCTTTGTAACAATTCAGTACCAAGTAGAAATGTCTATTGAATACCTTGATTAAACGTAAGAGCAGCCATATATTCTGATGTGTGGCCTGGGATTTGTAAGCTGCTGAATATTTAAATGCTGGCTGGTCATTTAGTAAACTTAAAAACGTCAAACACAGGTAACAACTAGCCAGAACCTCTAGTTTGAATATTAGTGATGGCAAAATCAGATAACTGGGCACTGGCAAGTAAAAGTAGAACCATCCATCCACCACCCACGATATGCTGATAGATGCCACTTCTGGAACGTATGCAGTAGCAGCTGCGCACAGATCTCTGGGTGTCAGTAAAAGATCACCTCTCTGTCCTTTAGCCACAATGCACCAGTAATCTCAGATGGTGCTGCGTGGCAATGTAAACACCTATACACACTGGAAGGAGGAGATCTTGGGGGTAATTCCAAGTTGATCGCAGAAGGAAATTTTTTAGCAGTTGGGCAAAACCATGTGCACTGCAGGTTTGGCAGATATAACATTTGCAGAGAGAGTTAGATTTGGGTGGGTTATTTTGTTTCTGTGCAGGGTAAGTACTGGCTGCTTTATTTTTACACTGCAAATTAGATTTCAGATTGAACACACCACACCCAAATCTAACTCTCTCTGCACATGTTATATCTGCCTCCCCTGCAGTGCACATGGTTTTGCCCAACTGCTAAAAAATTTCCTGCTGCGATCAACTTGGAATTACCCCCCCTTACTGTGGAAGGCTCACACAATGTCGGTGAAGACCGATTATAATATAGACTGTCAGTGGCTGTTAGAGGTAGTTTGATAAATCTAATGTCTCAGTTATCAGTGTAGAAATAAATCTTAATGTGTTTCTCGTACCAAATGCATTGGCTGTTTCTTCAGAAGAAATAAAGACTTTGAAAAAAACATTGATGTTATTAAGGTTTCATATTTTATTTTATGTGATTTCTACATATGTGCATATGTCTTTCTATGAATAGTCACAGTGTATTATGTAAGGTTAATAATCAATTTGTAATTTAGAGATTATGTCCAGTAAATATTTATCCATCTGCGCTCACTCCTTTTGCATAAATGTTTCCCTTTTTGTTACTGATTTACAATTGGTACAACTTATACTGGTAAAATAAAGAATTTGGTTGTGGTGCTTATATATAGTATAGTATTATTGAGGATTTTTTTATATTAACTTTTAGGTAAATAACTGATATTTTATGATTTAGCTATTATGTTCAACATAATTCATATTGTCTTATATAAGTATATATTGTTTACAAGTAAAGCAATTTATATTGTATTAACACTACTGGCCTTGTTTATTATTTTTATATATTTAAGCTCTGTAGCAAAACTATTTACCTTTCTGTTGTTGTAAAGGGAGATTGCAATCCCTGTGTTTTGCTAAGGGCTTCTTGCCTGGGTGTTCTAATCAGTTAAGCTGTAATATATTACTACCTTAAACAGGAAAAGGTATAGCTTTTTCTTCACTCAAGAGCATCTTTATCTCCTTATCCAGTGAGCTGCTAAGAATTGATAAACTCAATTACCTTTTGTGTAGGATAACATAGTTTTCAAAAGATTGTTAGAAAATTAGGTTCACATGAGAAGTCTCCACTTTTTAACATAGGGACCTACTGTACATAATAAGCCTTGAAGAGAGATTAAGTGGATGGAGATAAAGTACCTGCCAACCAACTCCTGACTATTACAGTTGACCCCATAGGGGATGCAATCAATTTGCCGGCTGTCGGGATCCCTGCGGACAGGATACCGACATCAGAATCATGACAATGCCGACAGCCGGACAGCCGCACAGGAGCTATTCCCACTCGTGGGTGTCCATGACACCCATAAAGTGAGAACAGAACCTGTGGCGAACCACCAAGCCCACAGTGTGCGCTTGTCCCACCCGCAGGTAAATAGTATGTATTCCCCCCATAGTCTTAAGTTTTGGGGTACCTGTAAACAAACATTAATCAATTGCTGTGTTTAGTTACATTAAGTCATGCTCATCTTTCTGCAATGCGGCATGCTGCTTGACGTGCCAGGCTGTGACTATTCGCAGCCGGCAATCGCTCCATGGCTATTAATAGTCACAGTCCGGCACACCATGCAGCAAGCCGTGTTGCAGCATGACACATCGCAGCAAAGATGAGCATGACTACATCTGTAAATTGCTTAATAAGCTGGATGACCATAAATGTGCCTGTGTGTGCCGATGTACAAAAGCACAGCCTTCAATAAACAAGAAAAGGAGAGAGGCCCTGATCATTTAACAGGTGAGGAACTGTTTGGTTGATAGCTGCTGTTTTAAGATTTCTACAATGGCTAGTTCCATGTTTCTTGCCTCATTACAGCCATACAATAGTACTGGTAGCTGCAAAGAAAGCCAAATACCAATAGTTGTTTGTTTGTTTGTTTGTTTGTTTGTTTGTTTTATTGGTATGTGATGATACTGCTTCCTCCAGCTACAATTGTTATTTCACTAGTATCAAGGGTTCCCCATACCTGTTAGATTGTAAACAGGGTCATATTTACACACACTGCACACCTCATTTATGTTTTAATACTTACCTTTCCGTTCCGCATTGGGTCCTGCAGCATCTGCAAAAATCACTGCCAAAATGGTAGTAATTAGTCTCTGGAACATGGCAGGCGCTATGTTTCTGAAGACCTGCGCATGCTAAATGCATGTTAAAACGCCCCTGGTTCATATATCGTAGATATTTACCCACACGCTGCATGGTGCCTTGCTCTAAGGATGGGCAAATGGCAGTCACATATCGAGCCTTCAATCAATGTGGGATCTCCATGTAAAGTAAAGTAAAAGTAAGAAATTGGGAACATATTATTGATATTATGTTGCTGCATACAAGGTTAGTTAGAAAGAGGTAAAAGATAAAGCTACAGCCAACACATGCTCATTGGACTTGCATAGGCAGGGAGTCACTAGGGATTAGGTACATTTATTGCTGCTTCCAAAACATAATTTTTTAACATTGATGAAAATATCAGACATCAAAGCCCATCCCTACCCTGACAGGTTTCAGAATGTAATACCACGGCACAACGCTGTCTGTCACAGACAGTGTGCCGAGGAGGGCTCGAGCCGTCAATCTGCATTTAACAGTGAATCTGTGCTACCTTGCCTTATACCTATGAGCATCCGAGTGGACACTAATGGAGGGTTTACTGTTTGGTGCATGTATAATTCTAAAAAAGATACCTGGAAAATGATGTGCTGTATGTGGTTTGTGTGGGATGGTTGGAGGGTGGGGAATGCAAAGGAGGGAAGATAGTTCAACAGAATATTAAATATGATAAATGGCGTATAGTGGTGGGCAGGGCTCAGCAAAGCACTGGCATGAGATGATACTGAATTTCCTAACCCAGTATTGGTTGTGACCCTTTAATCATTTTTTATTTGTCACTGCCCTCTCGGGAAGTGGCTGTGTAGTGATTGGTTGATCCACACAATCTTGTGACAAGTAGCCAGCCCACACATCACACAGATCTGTTACAGAGGGATGGATAGTGGTTGTTAGAGACTCCCCACTAGGGTCAAGGACAGATGAGACTACTGCATTGTGACTCTACTCCTGTCTTATCTAATGATTACAGAGAAGCTGCCTCCACAGATATCCCATCATTTCTCTCCTGTCCTATGTCCGCCACAGATCCTGCTCATATAGAAGTACTTATATCCCATATGTGACAAAACATACAAAGGGATTGGACATTGAGAGACATATGGCGGGAGAGGAAAGGGAATGATATGGAGGGGGCATGGAAGTGGTATGCAGAGAGAACCATGCATGCTAATTATGTTGGTTGGTGATCATTATACTGTATATGAATATAAAAATACTACTACTGTAGCTTCTTAGCCAGCACACTGATAGAGATGTGTCCTCATGAACCTATCCCTTTTGCGCCATGTGGTGCATGACACCTGCCAATTCCTGTGTTGCAAAATGTTTCCCCAACTTTGCCTCCTCTTTCTCAACTATTTTCCACAATACTTTTTTCTTCATTGTGCTACTTTTTCCACAATTTTGCTTCTCAGCTCACAAATAGTGTACTATATAAATGTATACAGTATAAACTAGCTGAATACCCGTGCTTCGCTACGGAATTTCAAGTATAATCACAAAGATTTTATGGTACTGGAATCTGTAGTCTCTGTGTCTTATTTTCTGGACAACGGGATATACCTAAATTTAACTAATTAGCTTATCACAGAAGATCAGCAATTAGACTTACAACAAGACATGCTCCGCCCACCGACGCCAATCTTTGTCAGGCCGCACCTCTATGCGGGCCTTCCCTGGATTGATGCTGTCAAAAGGCTGGCGCTGAGGACAATAATCTGCCTCCTTCTCTGCCCCGTCCCACCTCTGATGCTTCCCTGCTCAGTGCTGTAAATACTGGGACAACAGGCCAAGCTCCACCTGCTATATGTTAACTATGGAAGGTTTGCAGGTATAGGCTTACTCTAGTCCAAAGGGCCCTAGGTCTCCTTGCTTAGCTTCTCACTCTCCTTATGGCTCCTCCTTTGAGGTAAAAAGGTAAAGATTTTCACGTAACACCTAAGGTCACTGGGAGAGCTGTCGGTACCCTTTACACAGCAGATAAGCAGTTGCTGACTTTAATGCATTTAAGAGTCAAAATATATCTCCTCTCCTCCTACTGCTCTCTGAGAGGTTTGTTTAGTTCAAGTGACAGGTTAAGCTCTGATAATTGAGACACTATAAACAAATTGGTTAAGTACTGATATCTGAGGGGGAAAAAAAAAAAAAAAATATATATATATACAGCACAGGGGGGCGGTTCTAGACCTCGTGGCGCCCAGGGCGAAAGTTTCTTTTGGCAAACCCCCCCCCCCCCCCCCGATAGGTGAAATAGGGTTAGTGCGAGCCGCAGGCACGTGGCAAATGTGAGTGTGGCTTCATAGAGAAGGGGAGTGGTCACAGTTTTGATCCCTGTAGTTTTGCCCTCTGTACCCACTACTGTGCCCACCAGTAGCTGTGCCCCTAGTAAAAAATTAAGAATACTCACCAGCCTCGTTCCTGTTTCCCGACCGCTGCTGCCCTCCGTCTCCGGCGCCGCTCCTCGGATCTATGGGAGAGACATCATGACGTCTTTCCCATGGGAGCGCACAGACACTAGAGGTCAATTATGACCTCTAGCATCTATAGTGTTCTAAACTGCTGTGCGGTGTGCGATGAAGACAGTCGAACCGCACGGCAGGTGCCAGTAGCAGGGAAAGGCCCTCCACAAAGGAAAACTAGACGCTACCTCACTGCGCATCTAGTTTCCCTTCGCAGATAGGATCTTTTCCTAACCACCACCGCCACACCAGTTAGTAGCGGCTCTTGCCACGGCTGCAGCACCCTCGGGACAGCGGCACCCAGGGCAAAAGTCCTGCTTGCCCGTGGCAAGAGCCGCTACTGATACAGTATATGAAAGGGAAATACCACTGACTCATCAAAAAATCTCCTGAACCATAAGGCTAGACTGCCTTGTCAGTAGGAGTTCCAGAGTAGTCCATTATTCAGATAGGGGAGCCACACCCAGCGATGTTTGACAGTGTTTAAGGGTGGCAGTTGATGTGGCTTCCCTATTTGAATATGAATTGCTGTGCAACTGTCAAGGAAGTCCAGGAACAGAGCATTGGGTCCTCCCTACTCCGTGACTTGGTATCGCTGGTACCATGCATTCTTTATAGCCCCTGGTGAGCGGGCTGTCTTGACTCTGGTCTGTGGGTAGAATTTTGGAAAATCCCATCTAAGTGGGTGCCTGCGTCACAAAAGCAAGCTACTGTCCAAATGTCTAGTTCCTAGACCTTATGGTTCAGGAGATTTTGTGATGAGTCAATGGTATTTGCCATATATATATATATATATACAGTATATACTGTGAGTGTGTGTGTGTGTGTGTATATATATATATATATATATACATACAATGTGTGTGTGTGTGTGTGTGTGTGTGTGTGTGTGTGTGTGTGTGTGTGTGTGTGTGTGTGTATGTGTATGTGTGTCTTTTAGAATACATTTGAGATCTGAGGCTTGAGGGAGTCTTTAGGGAATGCAGCATTTTGTGGTAAGTGAGAGTCTGAGGAGGCATATGGTGAAATTGTGGATGAAATGGTGCATCTGTTTGCTTTGTCCACACGCAGAACATAATAAAATTGTTCTATTTAATTAGGTTGTAGTGCAGTATACAGTATAACAGTTTTCAAACTCGTCTCTCAAGGATATAATAGGCCCAGTATTAACATTTGTCAGGGGGCTGATAATTCTTATGTGTGGCTCTGATGTTATGAATCACCTGGGTGCTGGTTAAACGACAAGTCACAGATTATAGTAGTGAATGCAGTATGAGGTTTTTTTGTAGAAAGTTACAATGGCAGGAGGGTACTGGTAAACTTGATATGCAGGGTACTTTGACAGTACAGGTTTTCTTGGCATGGCAAAATTACTAATTAATCATATGCAGATTATTTTGAAAGATAGAAATACTTAGCACAGGAGATCATCAGGTACATAAACGTGCAGGAATCTAGGAATCTTTGCAAGGCAAAACATGAAAAACGAGTCAAAGCAAGTGTTTTTGGCTTGGCAGAATATTGGCATTTCAGAATCAGAAAATAAAAACAGGGAACATGAACAGGACCAGGAATCCAGAAAACATGAACATCAGTGACCTAGCCATGAGGGCTGTTTACACTCAGAAATAATAGCCAGGAGTCAGGTGTAGAACATGCTAATAATTGCGTCTTTAATTACCTGACATATGAGTGCAGAGCAGAGTCCAGAGCGCAGCACCTCTGGTGGCTAGAAAACATAGTGTTACTGGAAAACACAGCAAAACAGACAGAGTTCTAACATCTGATCAGATGGTCTTTCTATTTTGATTATTGATTAGTGTGCCCACATGTTTGGTTTACTTAATCAGTATCATTTGCACTGTTTTTGAAAATCTCTGAGCCACCTTGAATTCTAACTTTAACTTTTAGCTTAATATTAATTTACATGCAAAGCTGAAGAATAGGGTAGTGTTGAGTGATATGAATTCTGGTCAGACTTTAAACAAAAAAAAGGCCTACAGTGTGTTAAAGTCTATGTACTTATGATTAGTAGAGGAGTCAGTTTTAATGGAGAAATGTACAGTACATTAAATGTCTGACTAGTAGGAACAAACCAATGCCAGCAACATTGCTTAGTTTAGTCTTCAAAAATTGTGTTAGAATGCCTCTGCCAGGAATATTTTGTGGTTGAAGTATCTAATATCAAGTCTACAAATATATCCAGAATAAACTTTTAGGGAATGTTAGTTAGTGTGAATCTTCATTTGGAAATGCATGAAACAGTTTTGCTTGAAAGCTGCTGGTAACTATATGTTGCACACTATAGTAGTACACTGGAATATAGAAAAAGCCAGTTGCCTAGCAAATGCATACTGTATTTTGAAATTAGTAATACTAATAGTAAAGGGTAATATTATCATAACAATACTAATAAAAATGCAATGAAATGTGTTTAATAAAATAAATTATTTTAATTTGCCCTACTTTCATTTGTTTGTTTATTCTTTTTTTTTGTTCATGCTTAAGTTTAACTTTGATGTAGAATATCAACTTGAAATACAGGCTGCCACTATCATTATAAAGGGGTGGAGTGAATATGTATATGTTTATATATTTTAATACAAAATTTATTTTCAATGGTGCACCGCCGCTAGTTTTGCCTCTGCATCGGGGGTCTTAAAGCCCACTTCGTCTAGCATCTACCACAGCACAGGCAAATTCCCACCCTGGATGGATGGGTCAGGGGAAAAGTCACCTGTGTTTTAGCTGTTTTTTCATCCTGAAGGAGATGGAGGGCATCACACTGCTGTGTGGAGTAACTGCTCTGCTTTAATATAGCGGTGTGCGATGGGCCATTTTTCGGGTTTTGTTTTCTTATTTTTGATCTGTATCTCCTTCTTGTTTTGAATCTGTATTGGTTTTGTCAAAACCGCCCTTGCAGGTTTTGGTTTTGGATCTGTATTTAAAAAAATAATAATCATGAAAACCGCTAAAATAACAAAATTTAGGGGTGTTTTTGTTCCTACAGTATTATTAACCTCAAAAACATTCATTTCCACTAATTTCCAGACTATTCTGAACACCTCACAGCTCACAATATTGTTTTAATCCAGTTTAGGCCGAAAAATTGTACCGAGGTAGCTGGACGGAGCAGCCCTTGGATGTACAGTATATACTGGGAGGGCAAAATATTTAAAAAAATAATGTATTTAATAAAATGACGCATTAGGCAAGGCTCAAGATTTCAGTTCACAAAAAGATGATTAACGCAAAGAATAAAAACACAATATTTTAGATTTAATTTATTTTAATTAAAATTTATTTTATTTATTTCGGATCAAATTCTTAATTTCCTCAAAGATATCTTTGAAATGCAGAAAGTTCGTTATACAAGTGTGGGGAATTTATATTAACTTAATATCATTTAAATTAAGTTATTTTATAATTATTATAAATAATATTAATTTGAGTTAATCACAATGTGCTGATAAGAAGAATTATAAAAATAGTATAATAAGTTATAACATAAGAATATGAGCTACGACCACTGCACCCTGAAATGGACGGAGCACATCTGGATGTATACTGGCACACACCGGCGGTTACAGTGTCATACAAATGAATCAGAAATATATATATAATAATTACACACTGCGGTTGACTTCACTGACAGAGCTACACAAATGAGTCAGAAATATGTATAATAATTACACAATGCGGTTGACTTCACCAACAGCGTCGCACAAATGAGTCAGAAATATGTATAATAATTGCACACTGCGGTTGACTTCACTGACAGCATTGCACAAATGAGTCAGAAATGTATATAATAATTACACACTGCGGTTGACTTCACCGTCAGCGTCGCACAATACGTGTATGAGTAGGAAATAATATACTGCGGTCTGACCGGCAGTGTCACAATACTTATGAAAATAAAATAAAATTTGTATAGTACACTGGGCACACAAAAAAACTGTCACAAACAAAAAATATATTTTTTTTATAATTATAATTTTAGGCTTTTTGTTTTTAGCTTCTATTATTTTAATTTTACACAGGGGCGGAGCCCCTGGATGGATGGACAGATTACCACTTTCAGATACAGCAGATAGATCACCCTTTTTTCAGATACAGCTTACAGGCAGAGTACCCCTGGACTGATAGAGCAGACTTAGCAGCACCCCTGGACTTACACAGCAGACAGGGCACTCCAGGACTTATACACCAGACAGGGTACCCATGGACTGATACAGCAGACAGGGCACCCCAGGACCTATACACCAGACAGGGTACTCCCCAGACTTATACAGCAGACAGGCCACCCCTGGACTGATACAGCAGACAGTGCACCCCTGGACTTATACAGTAGACAGGGCACCTCTGGCTGATACAGTAGACAGGGCACCACTGGACTGATGCAGCAGACAGGGCTCCCCTGGACTGATACGGCAGACTTAGCAGCAGCCCTGAACCTATACGGCAGACAAGGCACCCCTGGACTTATACAGCAGAAAGAGCATGCCTGGACTTATACAGCAGACAGGGTACCCCTGGATTGACACGGCAGACTTAGCAGCACCCCTGGACTAATATGGCAGACAGGGCACCCCAGGACTGATATGGCAGATAGAGCACCCCTGGACTTATACAGCAGACAGGGCACCCCTGAACTGATACAGCAGACTTTACAGCACGCCTGGACTGATATGGCAGACTTAGCAGCACCCCTGGACTGATATGGCAGACAGGGCACCCCAGGACTTATACAGCAAACAGGGCACCCCTGGACATATACAGCAGACAGGGCATCCCTAGACTGATACAGCAGACAGGGTACCCCTAGACTGAAACGGCAGACTTAGCAGCACGCCTGGACTGATATGGCAGACAGGACACCCCTGGACTGATACGGCAGACAGGACACCCTCTAGACTGAAACGGTAGACTTAGCAGCACCCCTGGACTGATACAGCAGACAGGGCACCCCTGGACTGATACGGCAGACTTAGCAGCACCCCTGGACTGATATGGCAGACAGGGCACCCCATGACTTATATAATAGACATTATACAGTAGACAGGGCACCCCTGGACTTATACAGCAAACAGGGCACCCCCCGGACTGATACAGCAGACAGAGCACCCCTTTCAAATACAGCAGACAGAGAGAGCACCACTTTTAGATACAGCAGACAGATCACCCGGCCCGCGCCACGCCAAACACAGTACTGAGAAAAAATTGATTGTACCTTAGTCTTAATTATTCAATATATACAGTATTACAGTTACCAGGCTACCAATTGCACACCTCACCATTGCGTTTGTGACAAACTGGACTTCTCTTTCAACCAGCTCTGCATGGTCTAAGGGGGGATGGGGGGGGGGGGTCATTAAATTCAGAGTGAAAGGGAAAAATCAAGCTTGGGGATGTTCAGGTTCAGGCACTCTGTTAAAAAAATGTTGTGGGGTCATATAGTTTATTAAACTGCCATGTCTGCCACTGCCGTTCTGCAATGTTTCATAGATGTGCTATATTCTGAAAGCAGCTTGTTTGTGCCGCTGCTCTGTCACTTTCTTTAGCCAGCCTTTGGCCAATATTGGCAGAGGCATCGGAATGGGGGAAGCAAGGGGGCAGCTTGCCCCCCCCAAAAAAAAAAACAACCCAAAAGGCTCTGGGGAGGGGAAGCACTTACCTCCGGAACCCCGCTGAGACTCCTACTTTAAAAGCCTGCCGCTGGTGCCACAGCGTCCTGTCCTAGCCAGTTCTTCACTGATGCATTACTGGGAGGAGGCGGGGATGTCCCGGCAGGCCCAGCATGGCCACCCCTCCTCCCAGTAATTTATCCCTGAAGAGTGAACAGCCGACCAGGACAGGACATGTGGCAGCAGGCTGCGGCGCCAGGGGCAGCCTTTTTACAGTATGAGTCTCCGCGGGGATCTGGAGGTAAGGGGGTGGGGGGGGGGGGATGTATATTTTACTATGCCTTCCCCAACCACAAAACATTCCTGCTCCCCTGAATATTGGTGTACGATATTGTGACCTGTGAGCTGGTCAAAAGTGACTGGAAATTAATGTTATTGAGATTAATAATACTACAGGAAGAAAGGCCCCAATGATATGATTTTAGCTGCTTTAAGGCATTTAAAAAAAAAATACAAAACTAAAACACGTGAGGGTGGTTGTGTAAAATTAAAACTAAAACACAGGGACAGTGATCGCACTGAGCCCAAAAAAAAATGGGTCCCAGGGACCCCTCACTTTTAAAAATTGGGGTCCTACCTGCAGTGATCGCGCTGAACCGAAAAAAAAGTGGGTCCCAGGGACCCCTCACTTTTAAAAATTGGGGTCCTAACTGTCCTTTTCTGGGTCCCATCGGAATGAAGGTTCTTATTAATGATTTAAATATAAAAACACGGACTTGATTTGGACACAACAAAAGTGTTGCAAGGGGGAGGATGGGGTGACGATGCTGCTGGGCTGTGTAGCATACAGGACATCCTGCACCAGAGCTGTAACTAGACATTTTGGTGCCCTTTTGGCAGAAAGTGAATTGGTGCTCCCCCTCCCATACTCCAAAGCATGGATAGTGCGCACCGAAGGCGCGCACCAAAAACTTGGGGGTCTGGCTTTGTGGGGAAGGGGCTTGGCCACATAATAGTGCCAATTCACATTACACCACACAGTAGTGCCGCTTATACACATTGCACCAGGTAGTACCTCCTATACACACTGCACCAGGTAGAGCACATTATACACATTGCACCAAGCAGAACCACCTATACACATTGCGCCAGGCAGAGCACGTTATACACATTGCGCCAGGCAGAGCACGTTATACACTTTGCGCCAGGCAGAGCACGTTATACACTTTGCGCCAGGCAGAGCACGTTATACACTTTGCGCCAGGCAGAGCACGTTATACACTATGCGCCAGGCAGAGCACATTATACACATTGCACCAGGTAGAGCACATTATACAAATTGCACCAAGCAGAACCACCTATACACATTGTGCCAGGCAGAGCACGTTATACACATTGTGCCAGGCAGAGCACATTATACATTTTGCGCCAGGTAAAACCAGCTATACACACTGAGCCAAGCAGAGCACGTTATACACATTGCGCCAGGCAGAGCACGTTATATACATTGCGCCAGGCAGAGCACGTTATATACATTGCGCCAGGCAGAGCACGTTGCACCAGGTAGTACCTCCTATACACACTGCACCAGGTAGAGCACATTATACACATTGCACCAAGCAGAACCACCTATACACATTGCGCCAGGCAGAGCACGTTATACACATTGCGCCAGGCAGAGCACGTTATACACATTGCGCCAGGCAGAGCACGTTATACACTTTGCGCCAGGCAGAGCACGTTATACACTTTGTGCCAGGCAGAGCACGTTATACACTTTGCGCCAGGCAGTGCACATTATACACATTGCACCAGGTAGAGCACATTATACACATTGCACCAAGCAGAACCACCTTTACACATTGTGCCAGGCAGAGCACGTTATACACATTGTGCCAGGCAGAGCACATTATACATTTTGCGCCAGGTAGAACCAGCTATACACACTGAGCCAAGCAGAGCACGTTATACACATTGCGCCAGGCAGAGCACGTTATACACATTGCGCCAGGCAGAGCACGTTATATACATTGCGCCAGGCAGAGCACGTTATATACATTGCGCCAGGCAGAGCACGTTATATACATTGCGCCAGGTAGAACCACCTATACACACACTGAGCCAGGCAGAGCACGTTATACACTTTGGACGGGGAGAAGCTGCGGGCAGCGCGATTGAATGGGGAGAAGCTACCGGTGGTGATTTGATGGCAAGAGAGGCACTGAAACAGTATTATTAGCAGAGACGCACTGGTCACTTAGAGACCTCTCTGCTTGTAGTGCGTAAAACGCGCTATAGCGCATATTTTGTGATCACTGGGTGTAGTGGGAAGAGAGTGAGGTGGGTGTAGGGGGAAGAGAGAAACTGACTGAGAGCGGGTTGACAGAGGGGAAGAGAGAGACGGACAGAGAGAGGGGGCGGGACAGACAGAGAGGTGGGGAGACAGAGAGGGAACGAGGAGACGGACAGAGAGAGAGAGAGAGAGGGAACAAGGAGACGGACAGAGAGAGAGAGAGGGAACGAGGAGACGGACAGAAAGAGAGAGGGAACGAGGAGACGGACAGAGAGAGAGAGAGAGGGAACGAGGAAACGGACAGAGAGAGAGAGAGGGAACGAGGAGATGGACAGAGAGAGAGAGTGAGGGAACGAGGAGACGGACAGAGAGAGAGAGAGGGAACAAGGAGACGGACAGAGAGAGGGAACAAGGAGACG
Organism: Pseudophryne corroboree; assembly: GCF_028390025.1. NCBI lineage: Eukaryota > Metazoa > Chordata > Amphibia > Anura > Myobatrachidae > Pseudophryne > Pseudophryne corroboree. The sequence goes on from NC_086447.1 coordinate 502,744,546, forward strand.
GACAGAGAGAGAGAGAACGAGGAGACGGACAGAGAGAGAGAGAGAGAGAGAGAGAGAGAGAGGGAACGAGGAGACGGACAGAGAGAGAGAGGGAACGAGGAGACGGACAGAGAGAGAGAGAGGGAATGAGGAGATGGAGAGAGAGAGGGAACGAGGAGACGGACAGTGAGAGAGAGAGAACGAGGACACGGACAGTGAGAGAGAGAGAACGAGGACACGGACAGAGAGAGAGAGAGAGAGAACAAGGACACGGACAGAGAGAGAGAGAACGAGGAGACGGACAGAGAGAGAGAGAGAGAACGAGGAGACGGACAGAGAGAGAGAAAGAGAGAACGAGGAGACGGACAGAGAGAGAGAGAGAGAACGAGGAGACGGACAGAGAGAGAACGAGGAGACGGATAGAGAGAGAGAACGAGGAGACGGATAGAGAGAGAGAACGAGGAGACGGACAGAGAGAGAGAACGAGGAGACGGACAGAGAGAGAGAACGAGGAGACGGACAGAGAGAGAGAACGAGGAGACGGACAGAGAGAGAGAACGTGGAGACGGACAGAGAGAACGAGGAGACGGACAGAGAGAACGAGGAGACGGACAGAGAGAACGAGGAGACGGACAGAGAGAGAGGGAGGAAACGAGACGGACAGAGAGAGAGAGAGGGAACGAGGCGGACAGAGAGAGAGAGGGAACGAGGTGGAGAGAGGGAACGAGAGAGGGAGTGGGAACGAGAGAGGGAGAGGGAACGAGAGAGGGAGAGGGAACGAGACTGACAGAGCGAGAGAGAAAGTGGAGGGGGGAGATTGGACAGAGAAAGGGGGGAGATGGAAAGAGGGGGGGAAGACCGAGAGAGAGGGGATAGATGGAGGCAGAGGAAAGGGAGTGATTGAGAGAGGGGCTTGTACTACTGTAGCATTGCTTGTCAGTGGTGTATATAATCTAGGGCTGCTACTGTGCATGGACACGGCTGCCAGTGCCTCTGCACATTCCTCCGACGGACGTTTGGTGCCGGGGACGGTCAGGACAGGGGTGTAATAGAAGTAGGCAAGGGCTGTGAGAGCGGCCCCAGTCCTCCCCTTCCAGCCCGGTGTCCGTGTCAGCAGCAATAGAGGGGGAGTTTAGATTAGTAAAATAGGTACAGTAAGACACAGGCAGCATTTGAGTGGGAGGAGAAAGAGAGCGGACCTTTTACTGGCCGGGAGACAGGACCCGAGTGACTGGCTGTGCAGTGGCCGTCTTCATACACAGGCTCTGGGACACTGGCGGTGGGCGGGCGAACAGGCGCAGCGCTGGTCGCGGCATTTAATGAGTCAGTGAGACTCATTGTAATGCCGTCCCTGAACCAGCCCCCACCGCGGGAACAGACAGCCCCCCTCTCCCCACGCCACTTATAACGAGCTCTTACCGTGCACCCGACCCCCCTCTCCCCTGCCACGGACCACTGGCAGCACTCAGAAGCCAAACCCCCTCCCCAGCCGCGGGTTACCCAATGTCACAGAGGATCGCTACCACGGAGCTGCGCTGTCATGTCCTGACTGGCAAGGCTCCACCTCCTGTTTTTAAAGCCTGCCGCCGGGCCGCCACGCCAATCAATCTGCCAGGCTAGGGATTGGCTGCAGCGGAGCGCGTCCCAGAGGACTCACACATGTTGGAAAAGTGAGTCCCTGAACATCAATACCGGGTAAAAAACGCGCTATAGCGCGTTTTTGCGAACACTGCAGGGATCAATGTACATCTCTATATTTAATATGGGCATTATTATTAAGGCTGTTTCCTGACCACCTTGATGCCTGCGTAAGGTTAGGAATGAGTACCTACTGCCCTGATTACACTTTGGGGGTAATTCCAAGTTGATCGCAGCAGGAATTTTGGTAGCAATTGGACAAAAAAAGTAATGGGAAAGGACAGAACAGGACAAATGTCCCTATCTGTTTTTCTTCCGGCGCTAATAACAATTGTTAATTGATTAATAGTGAAACAAAAGCAGCTCAGTAAGACTACTAGCTAGGTTGCCAACAATAAAGAACTATTAAAAAAGAAGAAAAATACTCTGCGCTTCATGTACACTGTATCAAACTAGAGTGTGCAGTCTGTCATGTAGAATAATTGACTCAGTAGAACTTCAAAGATACATAAAAATCAATTTATATTCAATAATCTTTAAAAGTGACAAATTTTAACAAACAAGCAGCATATAGTTTGCAACAAATAGCTATTATGTATTAACCACAATTGGTAGAGCAAACAATATATTAAAACTAATTACTTGATTCTATTTGATAAATGAAATTGACACACACTGGCGTCCCAGTGATTATTAAAATGTCCGGCAAAGAATGATCACAGCCTTGTATTAAAGAGCTTATAAAGATGATGGTGTATAATTACCCATGTGCTGGTTCCTGAGATATTATGTAGACAGGGTCCGTTTTTATAACTGTGCACATATATGTGTAAGATATACTTTTTGAAGCTGGTTAGAAGCTATTTCAAGGGCTGCCGTTTAATTAACGCATGGCACTGTTCCAAGCAAATGGTAATCTTTAGTATAACCTGTACGTGGATCTCCAGAAGACTCTCTCCTCGTCACGGGTGTTAGACCTCGCAGCGGAGGCCAGCAGCAATCACTCAGTGAGGGCAGACGGAGTCCTGGACGTCAGTGGTACAGCACAGAGATCGGAGACAGTGCTACAGCTGAGAGCCGCCGGCTGAAGCGCCCGGCGTGTAGCAGACCGTAACAGGTTAGAGCTGTGGAGAGCCGTATGCAGGCTCAATTGGCGAGTTGATTCCAAACGACTGAATGTGGAAAGTGGGCGCCCACAGGCTGGTTAGCTTCTAACCAGCTTCAAAAAGTATATCTTACCCATATATGTGCACAGTTATAAAAACGGACCCTGTCTACATAATATCTCAGGAACCAGCACATGGGTAATTATACACCATCATCTTTATAAGCTCTTTACTACAAGGCTGTGATCATTCTTTGCGGGACATTTTAATAATCACTGGGACGCCAGTGTGTGTCAATTTCATTTATCAAATAGAATCAAGTAATTAGTTTTAATATATTGTTTGCTATACCAATTGTGGTTAATACATAATAGCTATTTGTTGCAAACTATATGCTGCTTGTTTGTTAAAATTTGTCACTTTTAAAGATTATTGAATATAAATAGATTTTTATGTATCTTTGAAGTTCTACTGAGTCAATTATTCTACATGACAGACTGCACACTCTAGTTTGATACAGTGTACATGAAGCGCAGAGTATTTTTCTTCTTTTTTAGCAATTGGACAAAACCATGTGCACTGCAGGGGAGGCAGATATAACATGTGTAAAAGGGGGATGCTGTCTGCCGTAATGTGTAAAAAGGGTATGCTGTCTGCCGTAATGTGTAAAAAGGGGGACGCTGTCTGCCGTAATGTGTAAAAAGGGGGACGCTGTCTGCCGTAATGTGTAAAAAAAGGGGATGCTGTCTGCCGTAATGTGTAAAAGGAGACACTGTCTGCCGTAATGTATAAAAGGGGCTCTACCTGGTGTAGTGGCGCTACTGTGCGGCGTAATTTGAATAATGGAGACTACTGTGCACCGTAGTATGAATTGGCATTATTTTGTGCCACACCCCTTCCCCATGAAGCCACGCCCTTAATTTTTTTGTACGCGCACTGCCCGTATTTTACATAAGGGGGGTGCCAATGTCGTTTCTTGCACACAACGCCAAAATGCCTAGTTACGACACTGGGGTATATTTACTAACATTCGTAATTTTCGGAAAAAGGTCAAAGTTCAATCACGAATGACATCGAAAGTGTAAAACTGCAACTTTTTGAATTTATTACGCCTAATTTACTAAGCTGTCGTATTCGGATTTTTCATTTGTTCCGATGTCGATGTCATTCGTGTTTTTTTCCCGTTTTTTACGGCAGTGATTAGCAAAACACTGCCGACTTTATCACAATGAATCTCGGCCGGATCTGTGTGATCCGTGCTGGGGTTAATTTTTTTTTTTTTTTAAATAAACACTGTAAAACGGAGAAAAAAAATGCGTGGGGTCCCCCCTCCTAAGCATAACCAGCCTCGGGCTCTTTGAGCCGACCCTGGTTGCAGAAATATGGGGGAAAAAATGACAGGGGTTCCCCCATATTTAAGCAACCAGCATCGGGCTCTGCGCCTGGTCCTGGTTCCAAAAATACGGGGGACAAAAAGAGTAGGGGTCCCCCGTATTTCTAAAACCAGCACCGGGCTCCACTAGCTGGACAGATAATGCCACAGCCGGGGGTCACTTTTATATAGTGCCCTGCGGCCGTGGCATCAAAAATCCAACTAGTCACCCCTGGCCGGGGTACCCTGGGGGAGTGGGGACCCCTTCAATCAAGGGGTCCCCCACCAGCCACCCAAGGGCCAGGGGTGAAGCCCGAGGCTGTCCCCCCCATCCAATTGGCTGCGGATGGGGGGCTGATAGCCTTTTGTGAAAATGAAAAGATATTGTTTTTAGTAGCAGTACTACAAGGCCCAGCAAGCCTCCCCCGCATGCTGGTACTTGGAGAACCACAAGTACCAGCATGCGGCGGAAAAACGGGCCCGCTGGTACCTGTAGTACTACTACTAAAAAAATACCCAAAAAAAGACAAGACACACACACCTTGAAAGTAAAGTTTTATTACATGCATCCACACAAACATACATACAAACTTACCTTATGTTCACACGAGGGTCGGTCCTCTTCTCCAGTAGAATCCATGGGGTACCTGTTGAATAAATTCTACTCACCAGATCCAGGGTACCAGGCTCCTCGTAGCATCCATTTGTAATCCACGTACTTGATTAAAAAAAAAACGGAGAGCCGAGCCACGCACTGAAAGGGGACCCGTAATTTCGTAATATGGGGGAACCCCTGTCAATTTTTTACCCATATTTTTGCAACCAGGATCGGCTCAAAGAGCCCAAGGCTGGTTATGCTTAGGAGAGGGGACCCCACGCAATTTTTTTGGGGGATTTTACAGTGTTTAATTTAAAAAAAAAAAAAAAAAATGAACCCCAGCACGGATCACACAGATCCGGCCGAGATTCATTGTAAAAAAGTCGGCAGTGTTTTGCTAATCACTGCCGTAAAAAAACGAAAAAAAAAAACGAATGACATCGACATCGGAAAACCCGAAAAGGCTAAATACGGCAGCTTAGTAAATTAGACGTAATCAATTCAAAAAGTTGCAATTTTACACTGTCGATGTCATTCGTGATTGAACTTTGACCTGAAACGGGAAAATACGAATCTTAGTAAATTTACCCCTGTGTGTACATACGACACTCCTACTGGCTTCAATGGGAAGCGGTTACAATACCACTAATCGGGATCCCGGACGTCACAATGCCGACGCTTTGTCTACTAAGCACTGAAGTAATGATGTTATGATTCCCCAATTTATAAGTGACAACAAACTTAATACAGATACAGTACGGGAGGAAATGTAATAGGTTGTGAGAATCAGGATGTGAGAGATTATGTGAAAGTTCTCCTGTTTTTTTTAAAGTGGCAATCATTTAGATGCCAAAAGCAGGATAAAAAAAAAATAAAACAGGAAAACTCTCACATCCTGATTCTCACACCCCATTACCTTTCCCCCATTAAGTTTATGTTAAGTTTATGTTGTTATCAGTGCTCGAAGTGGGCCGGTATACAACGGTATTGCATACCGGCACTACTTTGAGCACTGACGGCCGCCGTCGCATCGAACTGACCGCAGCGATACTATTTCAAGTCTGCCATGGACTGGCAGCCAATCAGGAGTCAGTGCCGCACCCAAGGCCGCCGACCACAGCCTCCTCCTCCGTTGCACCACAACTACCCTCAGTCCTTCTCTGCACCTCCACACCATCTCTGAAGCCCGCAGCCTCCTCCGCCCCACGCCTTTTCATGCACCGCAGACCACAGCCTCCTTATGCACCGCAGACCACAGCCTTCTCATGCACCGCAGACCATAGCCTCCTCATGCACCACAGCTGCTAAATAGGTAATCATACCCTGCTGCCTTACGCTCTCCCTAGTCCCTACTGTATGCCCTTGCTGTCCCTCTCTCTGTGACTCTCCCTGTCCTTATGTCCCTGCTGTCACTTTCCCTGTCCCTCTGTCACTCTCCCTGTGCCTATGTCCCTGCTGTCACTTTCCCTGTCACTCTCCCTGTCTCTGCTGTCACTCTCCCTGAATTTTGTCTCATTCCATGTGGCATAATGTGAATTTTGGCTCATTCTGTGTGCTATAATGTGAATTTCATCTCATTCTGTGTGGTATAATGTGAATTTCGGCTCATACCGTGTGCTATAATGTGAATTTTGGCTCATATCGTGTGCTATAATGTGAATTTTTGGCTCATGCTGGGTGCTATGATGTGAATTTTGGCTCATACTGTGTGCTATCATGGGAATTTTTGGCTCATGCTGTGTGGTATAATGTGAAAGGGGCACCAGTACTAGATAGTATAAGGGGTCCTATTATTGTGGTGCAAAACTTGTATAAGGGGTGGTAAACTACACTGAAGGACGTGCCTCCGCCCCCTTTTGAGTGACCACGTCCCCTTTTTCCGGAGCGAGCACGCATAATGACAACCTTCATTTTTCCATACCTCCACTTCAGAATTTCCATTTCGACCACTGGTAGTTATACAGTATATCACATACCTCCCAACTTTTCTTATTTCAGATCCGGGACTCCTCAACCGCTTCGTGGGAATGCCGCTACTGCCTTCCACGCCTCACCTTTTTGTCGCTGAGGGGGCATCGCTCTGTGAGCTGCTGGCATGTCCCCAGTCCCTCTGTCTATTCACCACTGCTCTGCTAGGCAGTGCAGCGAGTGACAGGAACCTCCCAACTGCTCCCTCCACCACAGGACACTGCAGCCCGCTGATGGGACAGCGGGACAGTCCCAGAAAACCGGGACTGTCTCGTGAAAATCGGGACAGTTGAGATATATGATATCATCACTTTTGTAATAGAAATTGACAAGCCCTTTCTCATCCTCAGAGGGCCTGCTTCAGAGATGTATGCAAATGCCTTCACACCAGCGATTCAGTGCCCAGTGGCTGTTTGAAAATATGCAAATGTCACTTGGGTAAGAAGGCGCAACCATCGTGTGCACATTGGTGGTCATTCGGAGTTGAACGCTCGCTAGCAGTTTTTAGCAGCCGTGCAAACGCTATGCCGCTGCCCACTGGGAGTGTATTTTAGCTTAGCAGAAGTGCGAACGAAAGGAACGCAGAGCGGCTACAAAATAATTTTGTGCAGTTTCAGAGTAGCTTTAGACCTACTCAGCGCTTGCGATCGCTTCAGACTATTCAGTTCCTGTCTTGACGTCACCAACACGCCCTGCGTTCGCCCAGTAACAGTACGTTGTGCGTGCGCATTGTGCCGCATACGCATGCGCAGAAGTGCCGATTTTTTGCCTGATCGCTGCGCAGCGACCAAAAACAGCTAGCGATCATCTCGGAATGACCCCCATTGTTATGGGGACATGGCCAGCACTCAGTGAGCTGCTGGCATGCTCCCAGTCCCTCTGCCTCCGTGAATAGACGCTGTGTGCGCATGCGCACAGCGTCTATTCACCGCTGCTATGCCACTACCACCGCGGGACACTGTTTCCTGCGGGTGGGACAGCCGGACAGTCCCAAAAAAACGGGACTGTCCAGCGAAAATTGGGACAGTTGGGAGGTATGATTGTGAATCAGACTCAGAGTAATTCATACTTGCCAACTGTGTTGTATATACAGTAGTTTGCATTGCTCTGTATGTATTCCAGTGGAAGGTAACACCAGATCTCTTTTTGTGTTGTGTATTAGTTGGTGTATAAATCTCTTATCATGTTATTAGTTTTAAGCAGTTTAAAGCTGGATACACACTGGAGCGATTTCAGTATGATATGCCGTTTCATAACGATTATCGCCTACATCACTCAGTGTGTATGCATGATTACGCGCTCCTGCTGGTTGCTAGCAACTGTTTCTGGTCATCCGTGCTGCACATCTGAGTTGATCGCTAGCTGCATTCGTTCGCTGTGCAGCGATGAGGCTAAAAAACGGCAGCTCTGCGCATACGTACTGTTACAACGAACGATGTAGTTTCACACAGGGTCTAGCGAAGCATTTCTGTTGCACTGCTGGCCGCAGAGTGATTGACAAGAAGTGGGCGTTTCTGGGTGGCAACTGACCGTTTTCAGGGAGTATTCGGAAAAACACAGGCATGCCAGGGAAAACGCAGGCGTGGCTGGGTGAACGCACGGCGTGTTTGTGATGTCAAAACAGGAACTGAACAGTCTGAAGTGATCGCAAGCGCTGAGTAGGTTTTGAGCTACTCTAAAACTGCACAAAACAAAATTGTAGCCGCTCTGCGATCCTTTCGTTCGCACTTCTGCTAAGCTAAAATACACTCCCAGTGGGAGGCGACATAGCGTTTGCACGGCTGATAACAACTGCTAGCGAGCAAACAACTCGGAATGACCACCATCAAGCGTTAGTGCTAGTGATTGTGTGCTTATCTTGCAGTGAGTACAGCAAACCGGACAACAAACCATGGGCCAGATGCATCATCGCTTGGAAAGTGATAAAATGGAGAGTGAAAAAGTACCAGCCAATCAGCTTTTAACTACCATTTTTCAAACACAGCCTGTGACATGGCAGTTAGGACCTGATTGGCTGGTACTTTTTCACTCTCCATTTTATCATATTCCAAGCGATGATGCATCTAGCCCCATATGTCAGACAAATTTGACATCATCTTCATGCCACTCCCTGTAACGGAATGGTATGAAGATTGCTCTAGTGTGTACAGGAGCAATGATAATGAGTTAGCGACCAAACGATGCGATATATCGTCCGCTCAATATCGCTGGCTCTGGGCTCAGTGGAAATTGTCAGTAAATTCGGAAAGATTAACGGACGCTCCAGTGTGTAGTATACCCAGCCTTACAGTAAAAAATCACTGTGTCCTGGTTACTAGGAAGGGATGTAGTTAATATACCGGCTGTCAGGATCCCGACACCGGAATTCCGACAGCTGGCAAAATGCCGACGGTAAGAATACCGACCGCTCCCCTGTATTCCACCTCGGGTGGTGAGTCCACGCCACCACCCCAATGGCGGATCTAGACTTTAGTTTTAGGGGGGGGCGGATGAAAAATGTATACTGACCCCTCCCCTCTCTACTTTTACTCCTCCCACCTAGTTATGCCCCTCCCACTTAAAAGAGATTACCTTAGCAGCAGGACATCACTCGAGCCCGACACAGAGAACAGTCCCAGGGGTCGAGCATCTCTGTGCTGCTAGGAGGTTGGGCCTCGGCTTTCCCCACCATCCCGGGAGCCAGCCATGCTCTTCTCCTCCGGCCGCACCAGCCACTTGGCCGCAGCCAGCATGAAGGCCCACAGCACCTGGTGATGTTCATGGTGCGGGGTCCCCACTGGGGTGAGGGGGTGACGCTGGGTCCTGGTCATCTGCGGACCTGCGGTATCCAGCTATCGTGAGCACATGCGTGGATCTGCCCCGAGTAGTCGCAGTGCTGGGATACAACACACTGCAACTTTACTACACACTATTACTAGAGTCTTTGCCACAGCAATACTCTTTAATGGAATACGAACTTGATTTTAATGGTCCATCTGGGAACACACACACACAGTCACACACACACACACACACACACACACACACACACACACATATATACATACATCATAATGTGTGCATTTTTTTCTCTTTATGGAAACTCCTTCCTAGTAAGCAGATCCAGTTGGGAGAATTATCTCAAGCAGCAGGGATCTGGGTAAAACAAAGTAAAATCCCCTGCGGAAGGGGGGCTCGCCTCATCACTACTATGTGCAGGGAGAGGGTGATACAGAAGAAGCCTCTCTGCACAGGGCGCGCAGCCTGTCAGAGCAGATAAAACTTATCCGGGGAGCGATGTCTCATTCCTAGAACTGCGCCGTTATTTCACTTTCCGTCATACATCGCGGGATGCGAGCTGCTCATATCACAGTGATGCACCCAGCAATGACCCTTCCCCTGACTGTATCCCAGCGTGCTCTATATACCATATTATCCATATACCATTAGTAACATGTGTATTACAACAGATATTAGGGGTCACCGCGCAGCTCTGTGACCTGTACAGCGCCAGTCAGTTGCCCAGATCTGAGGCCACTTACCTGGGTAAGGCAGAGAGGGGAGTATATGCTGCTGATTGTGAAAAGAGCAGGTGTAGTGGTCAGGGTGAGAGAGGACAGGATCACGCATGCTGCCGGCTGCTAGCCGCCGCCAGGCTCCACTACAGTGCTGGCTGCTAGCCGCCGCCAGGCTCCACTACAGTGCTGGCTGCGGCTGCCGCAACAGATCGTCGGGCCAGGCGCCGGGCGGAAGTACTTAACGGCCGGATGTGCTGCCTGGCCGCGGCTGCGCAGATGATCACCGCGACTGCGCAGATGACTGCCGCGGCGGGACCGGCCGTCTATCCCGGCGCCGGTATGTGTAGGGGGGGGGCGTTCGCCCTAATCGCCCCCCGCTAAATCCGCCACTGCACCACCCGAGGGATAATAGAACTGGTGGCAAGCAAAGCATGTCCCATGACACATCTTTGATGCTGCTGCTGCCTAATGTCATTGATGTTTCGCAGCTGTATTGAAGGTGAACAGGAATGGGACGTGAGGCAGCTGCAAAATTACTGCTGCCTGCTGCCCTGAAGGAACTTCTGTTTCTCCCCTATGTTCTCCTCACAATGGATCATTTTAAGCAGCTGTACCAGTAGCTTTTATAAGAAGCCCCCCCTTCTGCAGCCATTACAGATCAGTGAGTCTGATGCAGTTCATGGCCTGTCACAGTCTCTGATGCGGCTTGTGTCTTCAACTCATTACAGATCAGTGAGTCTGAGGCAGTTCATGGTCTATCACAGTCTCTGATGTGGCTTGTGTCTTCAACTCATATGAGGTCGTATATAAGTCTTCTGTGAGGACCAATGTGTGTGTTCATTTTCTTGTGGGGGGCAGTGTGTGTGTGTGTGTGTGTGTGTGTGTGTGTGTGTGTGGTTTTTTCCTGTGAGTGGCAATGTGTGTTGTTTTTTGCTCTGGTAGCATATTTTCTTCATTTGATAGTATGGGTGGATCAAGAACAAAATGATAAGGGGGGCACCATGACAGGGGAAGAGGAGAGGTCTTTTGCATGCATGATCCTAAGTGGGTATGGCCTCACAACAAGGGGCATGGACTCAAATGGAATGCTCTGTCCATGAGCCACACCCGTTTTTTCATCACGCAGCAGGCATGGAGTACATGCAATATTCCCCCTGCATGTCATCAGTGCCATCCCTCCTTCTCACCAGTTCCATTCCCCCCGTGTCTCAACAACCTCATTCCCTACATGCTTCTCACCGGCACCATCCCCCCATCTCACTGTTTCCCCCTGTTATTCACCAGCACCATTCCCCGATCTCACAAACATCACCCCTCCCCCAGCTTCTCACCAGCATCATTCCCTCATCTCACTAATGTCACCCTCCCTGTTTCTCACCAGCACCATTACTCCATCTCGCTAACGTCAGCGCTCCGCTAATCACCAGCACTGTTCCCTCTCCTCTCATCAGCATCATCTGCCCTGTATCTCTCTAGTGCCATCCTCCTGTCAATCCAACTCACCCCAGCTCACTACCCTTGCCCCCCCCCCCCCCCCACACACACACACTCTATGTCTATTATTGAATAGTTCAGTCACAGCTATGAGTCCTGACAAACCCTTTTATCCATTTTATTTTTACTAACTTGATTGACCACAGGCTGCAGTCTTCCATAGCAGTCCGCTCAGTGGTGGTCACTGTGGTTGGTGTGAGTGTTGGGGAGTCCACTTCTTCAGTGTCCTATCTGGGAGGTTCCGTCCCTCTGTGGGGTATGATCACTGGTAACAGCTGCATCTTGTTTCTGGCTGTCACACTAGTCACAGGAAGAGGCGCCACCAACATAACCTAATAGGCGACGCACTATGGGTGCTCTGTGACTCCTCTGACAAGAGGAGTAATGATGCCCATCTACCATCGATGATTTAAAGTCATCAGTGGTCTGTGGCCGATGTTGAATACTGTTAACATTGAGGGTGTATAACAAGATGGTTATACACCATCGATGGTAGCTGTATGCACAATGTTTTTTGTTTCCCCCCCCCTTTCATTTTTAGGGCTGCCTTTTGCTGCACAGGTCTGCTAGGCTGTCAGCCAGCAGCCTCCAACTCTTACATTGTGTGTTGCCGGGAATGGGATGTCCCATCTCTTTCAGAGGCTGAGCTATCATTCACAGATCAGCCCCACTCCCAGCTCTCACACAGCAGCAGAGAAAACAGCCGTGCATGCGCATAAACACTGAGTGGCCACAGCGTACTATAATGAGTCAGTCTGACTCATTATACTACTATGGGCGGGAGTGTTAACTTGCTGCAGCTGATTAACCACAGTAAAAAGAAAAATCTCCTAAACGACAAGGAAAGGCACGTGCCTTGTTGCCCCCCAAATCTGCTGGTTGATTGTATTCATTATGAACATACTTTGTTTTTGTGTGGGGGAGGGAATGTTTGGATCTGAGAATGTTTTGCTCAGTTGTGAAGGACTTTTGTTACTTACAGAATATTTTCATCATAATCATTAACAGCAGATGCGATATACAAGAAACTGTACAAGCTGAAAGAATTAAGGTCATTTGTATTCAGTGTAGCAAATCACAGTACCAAAACCACTAAAAGAATGATTCGCTGAAACTAAGAGCTATTTATTGGCTTTAATAAATGATTTGTAAGATGAAAACCACATTTCTTCAGACCTTGGGCCTAATTCAGATGTGGTAGGAGAGTGCATCAATGCTGCTTCCATGGAAACAGCAGCAATGCGCTAATATAGAAATGTATTGGAAGGCATCTGATATAAGTAGCCGTTTCCTACTTACTGCATTAATGACCTGTGCTGCATCCTAGGATGTAGCATCAGATTACACCACTGGCCAGCTGCGTGATGCGACCCGCACAAGCTGGCAGCTGCAGTTCCTACAAAGAGCCAGAAAATCTCCATCTTCTGATAGAGATCCTAGCCTCGGCACTCCACCAAAACGGTAGCCGTTGCCGCCCCATACCCGCCTGCCCCCTTTAATTCTGTGTCTCTCAGTCTGCTCCTGTAATTCTGTGTCTCTCATCCTGCCCCCCACTTCAGTCTGTGTCTCTCATCCTGCCCCCCCACTTCAGTCTGTGTCTCTCAGCCTGCCCCCCCTTCACTGTGTCTCTCAGCCTGCCCCCCCACTTCAGTCTGTGTCTCTCAGCCTGCCCCCCCCCCTTCACTGTGTCTCTCAGCCTGCCCCTTTCACTGGGTCTCTCAGCCTGCCCCCCCCCCCCTTCCCTGTATCTCTCACTTGCACCCGCCCCTGTTCACTTGCAGCCAGACTCTCTCACCTCTGCTTTCTTTATGAGGCGGATGGTGAAGCCAGGCAGGCAACGCAGTGAAGCAGGCTCTTCTTCGAGGCAGCCGTAGGTCAGGAGAGGAAGCGACTTATGATGTGATGTCGTGCTCCCAGCAGCCCTGACCCCTGGATATTGGTATGAGCTTTCATGTCGCGGAGTAAGGTGCTTGGCAGTGCAGCATTGCGGCTGCAAGGTGGTTGCACCGACGCTGCACCGTACCGGCTTCTAATTATTAACTGCCATATTTGCACCACTGGTCTTAGCTAACCCTTGGGACCAGTCTTTGCCCATTTGGAACACTTGTTTTATGGAAATAATGTGTCATGCCTGGTTGTGTGATTGCTGTCAGCATGAGAAGAACTATCTACAGATGTGAGATTGCAGGCATCGTAAGATGTACTGACTGTAGTAATTTAATGCAGGCAGCATTAGATGAAATGGACTGGCTGTTGTCATAACATAAATGGCTGCTACCTGAGCTGAGTGCTGGGCAGAAAGAAAGAAGTAATAATGCCACTTTAAGGGGTATATTCAATAAGTGTCGGAAGCTGCCGCCTTTTCGAAAAGATGGCAGCTTCTGAAAGATTTAGGTCGGAAGGGGTTCTGACCTATTCAATGCCGGGCCATTTTTTCCGACAAGTCAGGAATTGCTGACTTATCGGAAACCACATGGATTGTTGGATTAGCCACGGATCCACGTGTTCCGCAGCCAAATCCGACAGGTTTTAGTCTCGGTTCTGACAATGTCAATCCAACTTTTTTTAAAGTCAGATTGACAATGTCGGAATCGTGGAGATGAGACATGGCACAGGTCAGCGGCGATGGAACCATGTGTGGAGATGAGCGTGGATGGAGCGGCATGGACGGGTGAGGAGCAGGGAGCGGCTGTCGGGACATAGCGGCGTGGACGGGTGGGGAGCGGCTGTCGGAACGTAGCGGTGTGGACGGATCACCAGCGGCTGTCGGGAGCGGCCAAATCCTACAATCGGAAAGGATCCGACAGGTATTAAATACACCCCTATATATCATTGATACAACCTCATCTAGAATACGTGGCGAGATGTAATGCAGTCTGAGTGATCTCTGACTTTTTTTAAAGGGACAATCACTTACAAGGCAATACCATGCCTTGTAAGGGATTGTCCCTTTAAAAAAACACCTGAGATCGGCCGGCAACCCGCACCTCCAGTGATTTTGGACTGCTTTAGGTCAAGCCATCCGTGTTCAATTCTGAAGACCATATCTCCAGAAGGAAATAAATACATTAGAGACTGTACAAAGAAGGACAACTAAAATGGTGCATGACCTACATCACAAAACTTTCCAGGAAAGACTAAAAGATCTTAACATGTGTAGTTTGGAGCAGAGAAGGGGAAAAGGGGACATAATAGACACTTTAAAATATATTAAAGGTTTCAACAAGGTACAGGAAGGAAATATTTTTCAAAGGAAGAGAAGTTTTAGAACATGAGGACATGCACTGAAACTGGAGGGAGATAGGTTCAGGAAAAATTACTTCACAGAAAGGGTAGTGGACGAGCCTCCCAGCAGAGGTAGTAGAGGCTAAGACAGTAGAGCAATTTAGACAGGCATGGGAAAGACATAAGGATATCTTTACGAAAAAATAAGGCTCAAATATGGTTTGAGGTGACAATATGGTTAAAAAAAGGGGCAGACTAAATGGGCCAAGTGGTTCTTATCTGCCATCAAGTTCTATGTTTCTATGAGCATCCTATGAGCCAAGAGGTCTCTGTGGCTGAGATGGCATGAGGGGTGGACACTGGTGGCACAAAAAGATGGGGCTCTCTGGTATATAAGGGGCATGAGGATTGTGAGTGGGGGGGTCACTGCAAATATATTTTCACAGGGTGCCAGTAGACCTGGGACTGGCCATTTAGATGCCAATATGACCTGGGTGTGGGTCCCATAGCAATGGCACCTCCTTCACCCACTATAGCTATGCCCATATGATTAATTATAGGATGAAAACTAACTTTTACCAGGAATTTTACAACTGTTTAGTCTACAATGGTGTAATTTTGTAATTCTAGACAGCAAATATTCTCAATTAAAAAAAAAAATCAAATATACAGTATGTATAAAATGTGCAATGTTGTGCCATACAAAATAGTATTTTAGAGGCGGTCATTGAGAGTCTTCATTTTTTAGTTTATGCCTTTACTAAATTAAATTTGTTTAGCCTTTCTGGCAAAACTAATTTCTCCTAAAAACAAAACCTTTCAGACTTTGCTTTGCATTGTGGAGGATTGAACTGTGTACTTTAAATCAAATGTCTTTTTCAGCATTGTTTCAAGCTTATGAAAAATGCAAAAGGTAAAAAAGTATCCTTATAGGCATTAGTATATAAAAACATGCAGTTAACATTTATTGCAGGGTGCAATATGTACTGTAAAGCATGGAAACTGTGTTTGGGCCTCAGACTATGCAATAAAATGTTAATCAACAGTGACATAGTACTGATTAAAGTTTTGTTTATGAACATTACCTACGGCATTTACCTGTATATACTTCTGTGTGATTGCCTTCTTTCACCTGGCTTCAGGGTTGCCAAGAGGGCAGGATAGCGGGAAAATATTACCCAGGTCAGCAGCAGGGGCCCAGGAGTGCAGAGGCGGTGTAACCATGACTCCCCATGATGCCTCTCCGATCTGTACCACACTTACTGAACAAGAGTCATTACCCTTCCTTTGGCTACACCTTCTAGCATTCGGGCCCACGAGAAGTCAGCGCCCCTTATTGGCATTGCATAACATAGCCAGATACGAAATCCACATACTTCACAGCAGGACTAAAACATCTCAATATCTATTTCACAATAAAGTCCTACCTAGGAATATGAGTAGCATTGTAATGTGTTTACTTATTTTATTTAATTATTATTCATGGTGGTAAAATTTTGATAAAGTTATAGTCAAGTATATAAGTAAAGTTTATGGCTATAGATGTGAATTTCGATATACTGTACATGTGAAATTCCATCCAGTTAAACTGAAAGTTGAGCAAAATGGATTATCAGATTATCTGAAACGTCTTAAACTAAAACCTTGGTTGGAAAATATAAAAAAAAAATCCAAAGTTTAAATAAGGATATCAGAAGTACAAAATGTTTTAATTTGTGAAGTTACTTAGGAAAAAAATTGTTATATATCAATATCAAGTCAAGTGGCATAAACCTAAGTACATGTATCAATTTAATAAGAACAAGAATATCAATTAAACAGTATGCTATAAATGAAATAATCATATGGCAATAAGGTTTAGTAAAAGAAAAGAAAAAGTAGTTCCAAATTCTCAACTGGTTTGAGGATAATAATTGAATGTTCCAGGCACTAGATATGAAAAATGTTCAACAATATTAATGCCAAAAGAAAAACAGTTTAAAATCAAGAGATTTGCTTGGTCTAAGTCATGTAGTTCCTAAAAAAATAGGAGACATTGGAACAGAGTTCAAAGTCCTATAGTTTATTTTCGTACAGTTTAAATTTGACGTCCACCCTTTTCT
Source organism: Pseudophryne corroboree (assembly GCF_028390025.1). Lineage (NCBI taxonomy): Eukaryota > Metazoa > Chordata > Amphibia > Anura > Myobatrachidae > Pseudophryne > Pseudophryne corroboree. The sequence goes on from NC_086447.1 coordinate 502,761,525, forward strand.
TCTACTCTTTAAAAAAATCTATTGACCTGAAAGTAATCCTGTAAATTTTCTTATTACACAAGGACATAATGTGAAATATTTAAACAGAGGGAAAACTTAACCCCCACCCCAAAAAAAAAAAAAATAATAATAAAATAAAATCCACGTCTAGCAATTTCTTTTAAATCATTGGCAACTGATGATAAATTAAAGTTTCAATGACAATTGCTTTCTAATCTGATGACCAGACCTGATAAAATAGTATATAAAACGTCTCCCAACTGGATTGTTATCATTAAAGTATTTTTTTCTGTATAGATTACTAAGAATTATGTTATACAAGCTACAATTTGAAAGTAATTTTCTAGACAATTGCACTGGAATTAAATTAGTTTGAATTTTTTTTTTTAATTGTGCTCTGTATTTTTACATGTAGTACACTGTCCTGACATTAATTGTACAAAAATAATGTGTTGTTAGTATTTTTCTGCTTTACTGACTTTGACTCTCTGTGGGATTCATGCAGAGTTGGATATAAGTTCAACTATTAGGCGCAAAATGCCATTTTAATTACTGCTCAACAATTACTCTGTAGAGTTGGGCATATTTTACATTTATGACTCCATACAAATAAAGAGGCAACCATGAGGTGGGAAGGGATGGATTAGCAAAGCCTAGGTACAATAAGGTCACTTTTTATACTTCAGAAGAAATATAAAGTGAAGGCGCGCAAAATTACTTAGTCTGAATCAGCTGCTGATTTAAAACAATTATCCACAATTTATTAAAAACTATAAAACAAACTTCTTAACATATAAAACACTTAGTAAAAAGCACACATGCACAGCAGGGAAGCACAAGTGTCTGAAGAGCTTACACATGCATTTAAGTTGTTAATATAGAGGTTCAGTTCTCTTTATGCAGTGTTATTTAATAAGCACATGCAATTAGCTGATGGAAACAAATGTTCACACTGATGCGTATTTTGAGTGAGAGCATATCCACAGAATAGGAGGTACATGCAGCAACAGGCTGAAGGTGCAAGCACATGAGTTTACCTTCCCGACAGCCGGAAGAACATGTGTAGCTGGCACACCATGCGGCGGCTGATGGACAACGGAACCGCTCGTTCTCAGTCAGTGCACTATGCAGCGGCTGTTGGTAGCCCAAGGACGCTCGGTAATAGCACGTCAGATTGCTTCCGGGTTCGGGGCTTCCAACTTCCGGAAATTGTGTTCCACCTGCTATGCATGTCACCTTTTTATACTTTCTGTATCATGTAGGGGTGAAAGATATCACACATACACCAGGAGATGCCATGTTGGACTGGGGCTTGAAGAGCCCACAAAAAGAGTGCAATGATAGGGGCCCACAAAGAAGTCTTTTTGCGTCCCGCTTCACATTGCTGCAAGGGATGAAGCCATCTACCGGTGAAGAGATGACTAGCTGCCATACAGGATCCTTGTGCAACCCGTGGAGGACTTGGCTAGCACCATAACTTAGTTTATAAAGAAAAAATATGCTTACAAATAAGGAAATCATCATGACATCCTACATCCTTGCACTTTTTGTGCTTTGCTAAATATTTTAAAATAAAAAGTACTAAATTGCGCTGTGAATGGGATTTTTTTAAGCAGCTCAGTTAAAGGTTCTCATACAATGTAAAAATAAAAAGAGCGCTTGATACCCCTGTTCAAAGCAAGGACATCAGGGGTAAGACACTCCTTAAACATACCTGGTTAATAATAACTAACGGACTGACGAGCACTTAGATAGGGTTAGATAGATATCCTCATCTTTTTGGCTGAACTGCAATCCAATCCCAAATAGTCCAAAAAGGGCTGTAAACATTTTTATTAATCTTTTTTCTTTCACAGGTTTTGCGCATACACATATTCACACATATCAAGCGCTCTTTTTATTTGTGCTTTGCTAAATATGCCTTCTAGTGAATACTACATTTTTTGTGAGGAATCCCTGACTGACGGTGTTTGGAAACTCCATTAGCATGTACACCAATGCTGTTTTGAGATTAATGATTAGGGTCCATAACATACTGTATAAAAAGTTTTCTATTCAGTTTCTTCTCTTCTCAACAAAAAAAAAATTAAAATCTAAATGTTGTGCTGTCTTGCAATGTAGAGTTTCAGTTATGTGGCTTTGAACATGGTTGTTCCTCCAATTGTCCCCTCATTTCTGATCAGAAGCCATGAGACATCCATCAATTTTAGCAGAAGATAATTAGAAAGGTAATTAGTGAAGAGGTTAGAAGTGGACGAAGAAGGGTAATGTGCAGTGCTGAAAGTAGGGTGGTATGGAGTACCTTTAAGAAATATGGTGCCCAACGCTGGGGCATAATTTATAATGGGCATTTTTGTAAAATGTCAGTGGCATAACTGTGTGTGGCATAATATGTAATAGGCAATACGTGTGTGCTATAATGTGTAATGGGCATTATGGTGTGTGGCATAATGTGTAATGGGCATTACGGTGTGTGGCATAATGTGTAATGAGCATTACCGTGTGCCATAATGTGTAATGGGTGTTACGGTGTCTGGCATAATGTGTAATAAGCATTATGGTTTTTGGCATAATGTGTAATGGGCATTACAGTGTTTGGCATAAAGTGTAAGGGGCATTACATGTGTGGCAATGTGTAATGGGCATTACGGTGTTTGGCATAAAGTGTAATAGGCATTATGGTGTGTGGCATAATGTGGCCATGCCTCTATTGTCATAGAGCCACTCCGCTAGTTTTGTGTGAGCGGAGTGGCTATATGACACATGACCACGCCCATTTTACTATCAGTACAACTAAGAAAAATAATTATATTTGCACCACTGGTAATGTGCAAAGCAAGAGGAAAATTTTGAGAGGCACAGGGGAAAGATGGCAGGTAGGGGCAAATGGCAAAAGATGGGTGTAGATAGATATTAGAAGCAGAGTAAAAGGGAGACAGACACATACATAAACTGGTGAGAAAGACTGGACAGAGACACACAAACACAAAATGGGAGTAAAGAGAGACAGGCGCATGTACAAAATTAGAGGCAGATATACAAAGAGATGGAAAGATAGGAAAAAATACACAAAAGGGAGACAGAGGCACACTTGGTGAAACTGACACAGATAGAGAAAGCATAGAGGACAAAAACAAAATTCTGGGGCAAAAAGGATAAAATGAAAGGATCTTTAGTGCATATTGTATTACTCACATAAAATCTAATCTCCAGAAAGAAATTATGATATTGGTTATTAGGAACTGCTAGCTAGCAAGTGGGCTTTTGGATACAAATACTGCATCACTTTTATTATGGCATACAAGCATTTAGTATACATTGAGTCAGTTAATAGATTAAGTCAGAGGGAAGCCCAATGGACATTCCTTTTTTTTTTTAGATTTGACTTCCTGATAATCTATTGGTCTGGCTACAAACAGCTGCTTCCTTTTCTAGCTTCGGTGGTCATTCCGAGTTGTTCGCTAGCTGTTTTCGGTCGCTGCGCAGCGATCAGGCAAAAAAATGACACTTCTGTGCATGCGTATGCGGCGCAATGCGCATGCGCGACATACTTTCACAACAGCCGAAGTACTTTCACACAAAGTCTAGCGACGCTTTTCAGTCGCACTGCTCTCTGCAGAGTGATTGACAGGAAAGGGGCGTTTCTAGGAGGTAACTGACCGTTTTCTGGGAGTGTGTGGAAAAATGCAGGCGTGTCAGATACAAACGCAGGCGTGCCTGGGAAAATGCAGGCGTGGCTGGTCGAACGCAGGGTGTGTTCGTGACGTCAAACCAGGAACTAAACAGTCTGGTAGGTCTGGAGCTGCTCAGAGACTGCACAATCTTTTTTTGTAGCAGTGCTGCGATCCTTTCGTTCGCACTTCTGCTAAGCTAAGATACACTCCCAGAGGGCGGCGGCTTAGCATTTGCACGGCTGCTAAAAGCAGCTAGTGAGCGAACAACTCGGAATGAGAGCCTTCATTCTTCACCAGCATCGCAACCTGCCTCAGCAAACACCTATAATTCCTCCCTAGAAGATCATGGCTGGCTTAACCAAGGATCTGTACTTACAACTATAATTGGTTTAGAATCAAGTCCCCAAAGGAGTTACTGGTTACCAGCAGGAACTATGGTAAGTGTCCAGCACTGTACCATGAATAGTCTCTGGAGGTAATAGCAGAAGCCTATGATAACTAGTTCACACAATGATACTTGAAGCAGCAGAAGTAATTGGTAGAATGAAGTGAGTTGAGGGTACCACAATGGATGCAAGTCTTTGGGCAGTGCTCACCAGCATGGAGAGCTCTGGAACTTCAGTATGACATCCCAGTGGTCAACTGAGGAAGTTGGTGAATAGACAGGTCAAGGAATCTCAGAGGTACACTGGTGCAGAATGGGAAATGTTAAAAGCTAGAATGTTTCTGGAATAACTGCAGTCTGTGACGGGATCAGCAGAACAGACTGGTTGTTGGTAAACATAGGTTTTCCCAGAGGACTGAGAATAGTTAGGCTGAACTGTCTGATGTGGAATCTTATAGGAGACTGAATAGTGCTAGCAGAATAGACACTTTAGCAGCAGTGATCACTATCGGGAGAGTTGATAACACACAGCCATGCTGATAGCACATGAGTCTGAATAATGAAACAACGGAACTTGTTGAACCCTGGAGTACAAATGGTCCAGGATTCTGTGGTTAGTACTTGGCAGGACTGACAAGTACTGGTGAAATATATATAAACTAGCTACCAGCCCTTGATACAGTAGAAGTTGTACTGGCTGTGAGTCATGGGTAGGGAGATATTTATATAGGGTGCATTGGCTGCTGATTGGACTCACGAGTAATGTGCAGGAGATCTGCACTGGAATTGGTTGAGCAGCGGTCAGCTGACCTCAGGCAAGTTGACAACAGTCAAACCTCTTTATATGGCTTGAAACATGTTCTTACAGTTTGGGTGCGATATGGGGATAAATGTTATAGGGTGCAAGTTGCCAGAGATCTGGGATTTTGTCCGAGCATTACTGTATTTTTAAAGCAGCAATCATTTACAAGGCAAAACCAACGTTTCTCAGATTATATCCCGGACCTCTGGCCACTTGGTTTCTATTTCATTTACCATCATGCACTGCTATGATGCAACAGCACCTGGTGCAGAAACAGTTATTATTGGTTCGATCTGTGACACTGGCCCATTTTGTTTCTCTCTCAGACCTCCCTTCTGCTAAAGTAAATGACTGAGTTAATTGTTCAGCACATTTTAAAGCTAAATGTGTTTCCTTTTAACATTTTGCCTGAGAGAGAGTAGCAGTTTGTTACCCAGTTCTGGAGGGCCTTTTTTATTTTACCGGGTTTTTACTTGTGTTTTCTCTGTTGGAATATCATCCCTAGTCCAATAAACAAATGGGGAGGGTGAACCAGGGTAACGAGAACAATATTTAAGGTACTACATGCCACATTTTTAGGCTCTCCCGTGTTCACATACAGGTACTACTCATTCTTCATCAGGCGTATCCTCTTTCTTTTGTGTATTCAGACATCTCCTGTAGGTCTTTTTATTGGACAATCTACAATCAGAGTCGTCTACCATTAAGGGAACTGCCATACAGCTAAAAGGAATTGGGAGGAATGTTCAGACAGAAGTCTCTCAAGCAGCATTTCAGACATTATATTTTGGGGTTGTTTTGATCAAATCAAGAAATTTCAAGGTTGGTCAAGGTTTCTGGTTGTCTAAACACAACAGCAGGTTAAGACAGCCTTCTACAAAGTAAGTCCAAAATATATTGTCCCTTTTAAAATTGTGAGGAATTCAAATCCCATGTCTTTGTAGTTGTACTCACCAGCATTAATGAGGATTCCAAGCAGGGACGTAGCCAGAACGTTGTGGGCCACATAGCAACATGTTGAAGGGGCGCCTATCCCAATGTTTCTAGAGAGACAACTCTTCACAGCAGTTGTTAATTTTTTGCCCCATAAAAGTGCCCTAGTTAATTTTCTGAACCATGGCCCTCATTCCGAGTTGTTCGCTCGCAAGGCGATTTTAGCAGAGTTACACACGCTAAGCCGCCGCCTACTGGGAGTGAATCTTAGCTTCTTAAAATTGCGAACGATGTATTCGCAATATTGCGATTACAAACTACTTAGCAGTTTCAGAGTAGCTTCAGACTTACTCGGCATCTGCGATCAGTTCAGTGCTTGTCGTTCCTGGTTTGACGTCACAAACACACCCAGCGTTCGCCCAGACACTCCTCCGTTTCTCCAGCCACTCCCGCGTTTTTTCCGGAAACGGTAGCGTTTTTATCAACACGCCCATAAAACGCCGTGTTTCCGCCCAGTAACACCCATTTCCTGTCAATCACACTACGATCGCCGGAGCGAAGAAAAAGCCGTGAGTAAAAATACTATCTTCAGAGCAAAATTACTTGGCGCAGTCGCAGTGCGAACATTGCGCATGCGTACTAAGCAGAAAAACGCTGCGATGCGAAGAAAATTACCGAGCGAACGACTCGGAATGAGGGCCCATAGTAGTGATTTAGTTAATGGTATACCCCATAGTGGTGCCCTTGTTTATTTTATGAACCATAGTAGTGCCCTATTTCACGTTATGTCACATTGTGGGGCTGCCAGTACACATTGGGGGTAATTCCAAGTTGATCGCAGCAGGAATTTTGTTAGCAGTTGGGCAAAACCATGTGCACTGCAGGGGAGGCAGATTTAACATGTGCAGAGAGAGATAGATTTGGGTGTGGTGAGTTCGATCTGCAATATAAATTGCAGTGTAAAAATAAAGCAGCCAGTATTTACCCTGCACAGAAACAAAATAACCCACCCAAATCTAACTCTCTCTGCAAATGTTATATCTGCCCCCCCTGCAGTGCACATGGTTTTGCCCAACTGCTAAAAAATTTCCTGCTGCGATCAACTTGGAATTACCCCCATTATGCAACATAGTATCCCCAATTCACATTATGACATACAGTGTTCCCAGTACATATTATACCACACTACCATGTCTCCACTTTATATTGTGCTATATTACAGTGCCCCAGTTCATATTATGTAACATTATAGTGCCATCCAGTTAATTTTTAACCACATTACAATGAGTAGGTCCAGGGGCATACCTAGATATATTACAGGTGCCAAAAAGTTTGTAAGGGTCCATATGTACCATCCAGTGGTGAAAAATGTATATAACACATGTAACTTTGACAGGGACAGTGGGTCTCTCTCAGCTCTGGGCCCCATAGCAGTGGTATTCCCTGCACCTATAGTAGCTATGCCCTTGATTGCAAGAACATTTCATTGCTCATTAATGACGCCAGTGTTCTATTCCAAAAAAATTTTGTCCCAAGTTTCCTCCTGCTACTACTTTAGTCTTTGTCCAAGGACAGTCAAAATTTCAGGTGGAGAAAATTGTGGGTCATGTCCAATATCTTATCCATTGGAAGGAATATTGGGGGTCATTCTGAATTGATCGCTTGCTACCGTTTTTCACAGCGCAGTGTACAGGTTAGTACTGCGCATACGTATACACCACAATGCACGCGCACGTCGTACGGGTACAAAGTGGATCGTTGCTGGGCGATGGATTTAACGAAGAATCCTTTCGCACAGCCGATCGCAAGGAGATTGACAGGAAGAGGGCATTTATGGGTGTCAACTGACCGTTTTCAGGGAGTATATATAATAAATATTGGCCACTCCTCAAGAGGGGTAATGTTAGAAACATGTTATCACAGTCCTACAATAAATACCACTAATGTGTTCAGTGGGTTTAGAACCAAGGATCATCTGCATTGTGGACCTGTGCTCCTGCTGTTTGAGCCACATCACTAGTTGTTTGTTCAGAATTTTGTTCAGAAGAAACGTGTACTTTTGCGGTTGACCGGCTCTCCACCAACTTCCTGTTGACAGTCAATCCCCTGTGTGCTGTGGGTATTTAAATCTGCTTGTTTTGTTGTCTGGTATCTCTATTACCTATGATGTGTGATATCCTCTGCCTGACTTCTGTTATTGACCCAGATTGTACTGACATTGTTATTCTGGTTTTTTTTTTTTTTTACCTTGGCCCGATTAATGGCTTACCTTCTGTCTGCTGCCCTCCCTGAACTTAGCCTATGTATGGATTATTATACCTTCTCCAGAGCCTACTCCTGCTTGCTACCTGCTGAGACCTTGGCCTGTGCAAACTCTGCTGTGCCAACTGCCCACTGACACCCTAGTGTCTCGACTAATTCCTCCTGACACGTCCAGTGCTATCCCGGAAACCATGAACCCCTTGGGGTGTCACTGGTAAACACTTGCACTACTATATGTTAGACTCTGTACCCTCAAGATAAGTAGCGCCAAATGCAGCTGACAAGTTCTCTGAAACATCTACCAGTTTAGTGGTTTATAACAAAAGTTGCACCTGTATAACTATATGTACCAAAATCACACCCAATCTCACATGCATGGGATATTTTTTCAACCCAGAGGTATAAGCTCAAATGCAAAGTATTGTAATACAGTTGTTAGGCCTTTAGATTGTTTGGTATTCTGCAATTACATTTAAATTGCCCACTAATCTAGATACTCAGTGCTTGTGTAAAATTGGCAGAATGCAGGGCATGCTGGCACTTGTGATTATTAGTGATATACTTCACTCCTTTTTTTTTGCAGATTGATTACAGTAATTTTTAAATATGGCTTTATTTTATCAATTACCTGATTTAGACTCCTCCTATAAAGATTATAAACCTAAATGTGCAGACTGATAAAATGGATTTTCAAGTGTCAAATACATGTGCATATGAAACAATTTAATACTTGTTTGGTGTGAACTATTGTCAAAGCACCATAACATGTGCAAACTACAGTACTTCTTCTTTATTTCGATCTCAACGGCACCTCAAGCAAAAGATGAAAGAATCTTGAAGTGTGTAAAACCAGACAAACCCTCTTACCGATGTGATCTATTCCAAGATTATACATTCCACTTGTTTTATTAATTTAAATGTCACACATATATCCACAATGTTGAGATTACATGTTCAACTGCATCTATTGCAAAGTTTGCACAAGGATAGTTGCATCTAGCTACCCCACACATCCTACTCTATCCTACACTTTATGATTCGTCATAGTAAAGAAAGGAAATAATTCTAAAATATATTAAAACATTTTTGTAACTATTATAAAACCATTTGTTGCATTTGGAATTTTACATTGTTGTTACTACATCACATCTTACAATAATTCTTTAAGCATGAATAGGTCTTGTCATTTCTTTTGTAACTATATATTAATCCAATATCTTTGGATATGGAGATGTAATTGGTGTTGCATGTAGTTGCATTTATTTCTCTGTTAGTATTAGCTAAATTTCTGAACTGCATTTAATATACCATATCAATAATGTTTTATTCATTTGATAAAATAGAACAATAAATTGACAATGAATTACTGAGATATTCTTAAACATAAGTAAATAATCAACCTTCTTTTCAAATATTTCCCACAACTTTAATAAATGTATTCTAACACACTAACACACACAGTACAATATTTATTCTGTCTGGATTTTAATGCCCTGCATGCTTGCACTTGTGGTTCTTCAAGTTACCAGAATGTAGTGGACGCTTCCTGAGACCCGTAGTCCTCCTGTAAAACACAATATTATTCTATATTTCACTAAATTTCTATCATTGCAGCACCCAGGGGTGCTGGGAATAGCCCCAGGCTTCAGCCCTGGCCTTAGGTGGCCTAGAGAGCGGGGACTCCTTTATTGTGTGGGTCCCCACTTTCCCAGGCATCACCAGCCTGGGCTGACTAGTTATGAAGGGGTTGAATGCTTTGGCTAGGAGACCCTGAAAAGTGTGTCCCGTGGCTGTGGCATTGCTCCCTGCTAGTGGAGCCCGGTGTTGGTTCTAAAATACGGGGGGTCCGTAAATGCAAGGAAACCCTATGTATTTTTTCCCTGTTTCTTTTTTTAACCAAGGCCGTTTACATTTAGTTCTGTTAATTGGGAAACTCTCTTGCGAGGTATCCGGATGATGTATGACAGTAATAAGGTTGATCACTATTGGTCAACATGCATTAGGTTGACATGGACAAAATGTCAACATTGTCAAAAGGCCGACATGGCAATGGTTGACACAGGAAAAGGTCGACAGTATTTATTTAAAAAAAATTAATTTTATACTTTACCATCCACATGGACTATGATCGGGAATAGTAACCTAGTGAGCGAAGCGAGCCATGCAAGGGGATGAGTACACTAATTGGGGTTCTCGGTCATTTTATGGAGTAAACGACACCCCAAAAAATAAAAAACTCATGTCGACCTTTTCCTATCTCAACGTTTTCTGTGTCAACCTATTTACCATGTTGACATTTTTTGCCATGTCAACATTGTGCTTGTTGACTTTTGGGGTAGACCTAGACATTGTCAACCTGTTTCAGATCGACCCAATGATCCACACCCCTTTTGTGACATAGTTGAGGATTTGCACATACTGTACTTTAGTTTCCAATTTTGTCATCCTGTTTATCTCCTAAATGTCATAGTTTTTATATCTATAAATTCTAAAGTTATTAGCATGACATGTGTCCTTTCATAGATTTAAAATATGGGTTATTTTTGTTTTCATCTAGCCTTGCTAGTGTTTCTGAAATTGAATTTCTCAAAGTTTCCTCTTCATAATCAATATTTTTTGTAACGTTAATAGAATGCTCATCTAAAACATTTTCCAAAATCTAAGTAGAAATTTCAATACAGGGGCATAATTCCCAGAGACGATGGAGATGCCTGCCTCTGGGCTCCAAGCCCTGAAGGGCTACCTGCATGTTCAGCAGTACCTGTGTGGTTCACAGAGGGATCCACAGTGTGACAGTTGCTCTTCCAACGGAGCTTTGTGGCGCACCTGTTGCTGCTGCAGAGCTAATTGGCTTATGTCCCCTAGTATAACCTTCATAAAGCACCCAACAGGGCTGCCTCACTTGCTACACTCATGTATGGGATGAAAAATACTGCTACCCGATGGCTATGTTGGGACTTTTCTCCTAACATTAGGTCAATGTAATCATTTTGTGTCATCTCTTCTAGATGTGACCTATCCCACCCAGGGTAATCCTTCCTACATAGTGTGCCCAACATTGAGGGTCATTCCGAGTTGATCGCTAGCTGAAAATATTCGCTGCGCAGCGATGATGCAAAAAAATGGCAGCTCTGCGCAAGCGTATGCGGCGCAATGCGCACGCTTTACGTACTTTCACAACGGCCGATTTAGTTTAACACAAGGTCTAGCAAAGCTTTTCGGTCGCCCTGTTGGCCGCAGAGTGATTGACAGGAAGTGGGCGTTTCTGGGTGTCAACTGACCGTTCTCAGGGAGTGTTCGGAAAAATGCAGGCGTGGCTGGGCGAACGCAGGGCGTGTTCGTGACGTCAAAACAGGAACTGAACAGTCTGAAGTGATCGCAAGCGCTGAGTAGGTCTAAAGCTACTCTGAAACTGCACAAAATTATTTTGTAGCCGCTCTGCGATCCTTTCGTTCACACTTCTGCTAAGCTAAAATACACTCCCAGTGGGAGGCGGCATAGCGTATGCACGGCTGCTAAAAACAGCTAGCGAGCGATCAACTCGGAATGACCCCCATAGTTCCCTCACCTGGTACCTTTTGTGGGCGGTATATCTAACCCATGGAAGTTATTACCTAAAATGTCTGCACCAACCCTGCATTACGCTTACTGTGCGCTCTAGAGGCCTAATTCAGACCTGATCGTAGATGTGCCAAATTTAGCACATCTACGATCAGTCACACAGACATGCGGGAGGACACCCAGCACAGGGCTAGTCCACCCCGCATGTCAGGCACGACCCTACACACACACATACACACACACACACACACACACACACACACCCGCACAAGTACAAAAGCATCGCACAGCGGCAATGCTTTTGTACTTTAGGAGTAGCTCCCTGCCAGCGCAGCTCCTGCACGCTGGCAGGGAGCTACTCGTCGCTGTGAGGGTTGCAGCCGTCGTGGCCCTCCCCCCCCAACGTTGCCCCTAAACACAGCCGGCCCGCCCGCCCAGCTTCCGCCTCTGCCTGTCAATCAGGCAGAGGCGATCGCAGGGCTGAGACAGCCGTTTGCTGTCTGGCATGCGTCGGTGAACTGCGGTGCCGGCACATGCGCAGTTCTGACCTGATCGGCTACTGTGCGAAAACGCACAGCACCAATCAGGTCTGAATTAGGCCCTAGGTTTTCTTTTTACCTTTGTATTACTGTACTAACCTTTTGTACTATGAGCTTTGATCTGATTCCTGTAATCTTTTGTTCTATGTGCTCTGGTTTTAATGCCTGTATAGCATCTTTCTCCTGTTGGAGAAAGAGTGCTATATAAATAAAATTATTATTATTATTATTATTATTATTATTATCTGTTAAAATGTTGGAAATTCAGTGTAAGTTGGGACAACGTAATGCTTAGTACATACTTTATATATTGTAGTACTGTATGAATACATGTTAGGGCAGTACGTATGGTGTAATGGTTAGCGTTACTGCCTCACAGCACTGAGTTCATGGGTTCGATTTCCACCATGGCCCTAACGGTGTGGAATTTGTATATTCTCCTCGTGCTTGCGTGGGTTTCCTCCGGGTACTCCAGTTTCCTCCCACAATCCAAAAATATGCTGGTAAGTTAATTGGTACTCAGCAAAATTAACCCTAGTGTAAATGTATGCGTGTGTCCATGTGGTAGGGATTATGGATTGTAAACTCCACTGGGATAGGGACTGAATGGTCAAATACTCTCTGTAAAGCGCTGCGGAATATGTGTGCGCTATATACAGTAAATAACTAATAATAAATAAAAAATAATGTTTGTCCCTGAATAGGAGGTGTTCATTTAGGCCCCAACTGTAACATACTGTAGGTGCCTATTCATGAAAATCAGCAGGTCTATTATACAGATGGAGCGCGCTCATCTGAGGTGGCTCCATCGCAAATGAGCACTCTCGGCGTGACTAGGCGATCCATCCACCTAGTCACACCGGGAGTGCACAGAGACACTCCCATACAGAGCCTCTCTGTCCGGGCGTGCGAACGGAGATGCTCTCCATACTAGTGAATGAGGCGCGTCTCCGCCGTGTGCGCGCACCCAGGCGGACGTGGACGCTCTTGGCACCCGGGCGCGCCTAGTCACAGACAGAGCTACGACTAGCGTGGCTTATCTGTACATGGGAATCAGTAGTTTCTGAATGTTTTTGTATATTAAACTTACAGATGCATTCATCAATATAACAGTGCAGATGATGTTACAGAGGGATGCAGTTAAAATGTTGGCAGTCAGGAGACCGATGCCGGAATCCAGACAGCCGGTGAAATGCTGACAGAGGAAATACCGACCCATGCACCATTCTCACACTTGGTTGGTGGGTCCACATTACCAACTGAGTGGGAATAGAACCTGTGGCGAGCAAAGCGTGCCACCAGGTCCAAAGCAAGGTGAGCGCAGCAAGCCTGCGAAGGGACTTGCCGCCTCGCTGCCAGGATTCCGGCAGATGGGGTGCCGCTGTCGGTATACTGACAGCCAGCATCCCGTCTGCTGGTAACAAATACCGGATCCGTTACAGACACTGTATCTCCTGCGTACAGCAAAGAAATGTGCCATGGCATCTCCTTATACTAGTAATTATACTATCATCGAGCTCTATAGAAAGGGGTCCAAGCCCTTTCAATGGACACGTACAGTACTGTATCTGGAGAAACACTACCTGGATGGAGTCCGGTGGTGTAAACTTTCAGCACTTCTGTTAGCACTGAAAGTGTAGATGTTAGGTTTCACCTTGGCAGCTGCTGTTTAAGGCATCTGTCCTAGCTGCAGTAGTTTTGAGCTACAAATCTCAGCAAGTTAGATTATTTGCATTAAGCCATTGTTATTGATGAATTTACCCCACAGATCATAATGCTGATTCCACTTCAGGGTTTGTGCAAGAAACAACACAACGTTCTCCATTTACTCTTCAACTTACAGTAAAGCCACCCCACAGTGTATCCATTTATAACAAACTTGTCTTTATCTGGGGATTAGTATGAAATACCTACAATCAAAATCAGAACAACAATTGACCGACAGTCAAAATCCCAACAAGGTCAAAATACAAACATTTAAAATACCGACAAGGTCAAAATACCAACATTTAAAATGTCGACAGGTCAAAAAGTCGTCAAGAGTTTTTCATTGTTTTTTGGTCTGTATGTGGACAGAGGTCGACATTGACACCGTATAAGTGTACTGCATCCCCTCACATGGCGAACGCATGGTGCCTCGCTGCTCTCGACACACTATTATATTCCCCCTCCAGGTCCACTGGAATGGTAAAGTATGAACAAGTTGGTTTCAATGATAAAATCATGAAAAATTCATGTCGACTTTTTGACCTGTCGACATTTTAAATGTCGGTATTATGACCTTGTCTGTATTTTAAATGTCGGGATTTTGACGATATCGGGATATTGACCTTGTCGGGTTTTTGACTGTCGGTCAAAAGTTGTCTGTATTTTGGGGGTCATTCTGAGTTGATCGTTAACTGCCGTTGTTCGCAGCGCAGCGATCAGTCTAAAAATAAGCATTTCTGCGCATGCGTATGGCCCGCAATGTGCACGCGCGTCGTACGGGTACAAAGCCCATTGTGGTTGTGCACAGGTTCTAGTGAAGTTTTCAGTCGCACTGGCGGCCGCAAGAAGGTTGACAGGAAAGGGGTGTTTCTGGGTGTCAACTGACCATTTTCAGGGAGTGTTTGCAAAAACGCAGGCGTGTCTGAAAAAATGCAGGCGTGGCTGGGCGGGTGTATGACGTCAAATCCGGACACGAATAGGCTGAAGTGATCGCAAGCACTGAGTAGGTTCAGAGCTACTCTGAAACTGCACAAACTGTTTTTGCAAAGCTCGGCTGCACAAGCGTTCGCACTTCTGCTAAGCTAAAATACACTCCCCAGTGGGCGGCGGCATAGCGTTTGCACGGCTGCTAAAACTAGCTAGCGAGCGATCAACTCAGAATGACCCGCTTTGACCGTTGGGATTTCGATTGTAGGTAAATTGACCGCATCCTTTTTTCTGAAGGAGTAACTAAAATTCAGTCTGAATGAACAGACTTTCCATTGTCTCCAGAACTGCATCAAATATTCATACAAAAATAATCTAAAAATGTATTTAACCGGCCAACATAATTTGTGTTTCACTTGTTGCATCCTTTTGGTGAGTGTTTATGATGTTGATGGCAATTTTTTGCCAGATATTGATGGCCATGTAGAAGTGCTAAACACAAATTCTGTGTTTAAATCTATATGAAATGGCGGAAAAATGTGTTCATTTGTCTGTAAGGTAAGCTGCCCTGGAAAAAACTACTGCACTTGAAATTTCGACTTCTAAGTAGACCCAGGATGCAACCACAGCATGGCTGCAGATAAACAAATCCAATGTCTCAGGTCCTGGAGACTAGCAGTCCATTACTTATCAGCTGGTCAGCCTGTCTACGGATGACTTGATGGCATTCCTGCAGCCGCACACATGGTCCCCCGCTATTCTCTCAAGTGCTTACCACAGTCTTTCCCGCTATCGCTGGCTGCTGGGAGTCGCCATGCTGCTTGAGGTCAGCTGACTGCCAATCATCCAACCACAAGTCCAGTAACAAACAGATGATAATTCCATCCACTCAGAGTGCAACAGGGGGGACAGAAGGACTTCCTATGTCTCCAGCAAGCCACAAGAACAGCCTTGCTAATTCAGCTGCATTTTTAGACTCCAGACTCCTGAGATCATTTTATTGAACAAAGAGCTCTGTTCACTGCAGGTTCCAGCTTGCTCCAGAACCAGCCTGTACCTTCTGCGTTTCAGCTTCTTTCCACCTATGGTTAGCTAGACCAGTGTCTATATCCAGAAGTCACTACTATTTGCTTACAGACAATTTATTGCTTAGTTGTAAAAATACAAGGCCCAGCTAGATATCCCACAAAGATGACTTCAGTAATTCCTTAGCTGGTTCCAGCCCGGTCCAGAAGCACTGTCAGTTCCTGTCTGATTTCAGTAATTTCTCAGCCGGTTCCAGTCTGGTCCAAAAGCACTTTCAGTTCCAGCCTGACTTCAGTAATTCCTTAGCTGGTCCCAGTCCGGTCAAGAAGTAATAGACTGTTACAGTCTGGAATCCTAGTTCTGACAGCCTCAACTATTGCCTGTTCTGTCCCACACTCAGTCTTCATCCTGAGTTCTGAATCCAGCTCTCCTGCTCCAGTATAATCTCATGCACAAGAGCTACATATGCCCACCAAGCTTCCTGTAGCACATACTGTAGCACCAACTACTGAACCATCTCCAGTGTCATCCACGAGAACACAAGAATCTCCTGATGTACCAGTTAATTATGGAAAATAAATGTCAAATGCAATTGATGTGTACTAGTATCGATGGGTTGAATCCAAAACTTGCAATAAATTAACTTTTTTTCCATAAGCAGAGAAGCTGTAAATGATCGTATCCATTGAAATATGTGAACAGGTTTATTCTCCCTTCTAAGAAAAAAGATCAATAGCAGAAGTAATAATATATGAAAACTGACAGCTGCAGGGAAATAACCTTACCTGTGTGCAGTGAAGCTGTTCGGTTCAGACTGGCAATGACATGTCATACGATGGCCCTTTTAATTTACTGTACCAGGTTATCCATTCCTCATAAGTAGTAGACTGTTGTATTGAACAAACATTGGATGCAGGTAGATCAATGATAGTTGAGATAATTCTATGTCTAGGTTAGGGTTCATGGTAATGGGGGTAGGTGGGGGAATGTTAGAAAACACAGAGGGCCAATTCAGGTTTGTTTGTTATTCTACTACAATGCTACTCGCGTTGAGTGCACAGATCTAAATACAGACAATCACCCATATATTAAGTTGTGCATAACTATTCAGCCACACCTCCCTATATATGTTTGTTCAAACTGCCATCAAGATTATCAGCACATATTTGTATTTGCCCTATACCTGATTGAAGAGATCTGAAGTCAGACCTGTATGCGCACAACCCAGCATAGCCTTTTTTCCTCCAGCAGGCCCTCAACATGCCCTCAACTCAGCCTACATAAAAATGTCCCGTTGCTGCCCAGTTACGGCCATTCACCAATGACTGAGATGTGTATGATTTGGAATCCCCTGTAGGTGTGTGTGCAGTACCACTCTGAATAAGCCCCAGAGAGTTGAACAGGGCAGAAACATAGAGGAAAGGTATTGTTGAGGTGAATTCCTGTGAAGAGAAGGAGATTATGGTGAGTCATATGGATGGTGCTTTGTAAATGGTGGAAGAAGTCTCCAGATTTATTATTGTTTATTTATAAAGTGCCACCAATTTACGCAGAGATGTACAGAAAATATGTTTTCACTGAAGTCTATAATCTAAGCGGGAGAAGTATCAGACCTTCTAAGGAGGGAAAGTGGAGGTATCGCCCACAGCTACAAATCAGATTGTAGCTATCATTTATCTAATACATTACATAAAATGGCAGCTAGAATCTGATTGGATGCTGTGGACAACTCCCCCCACATTTCCCTCCTGTGCATTCACAGGAGGGAAATGTTACCAGTGGAGTACCCCAAGAATCTGTACTTGGACCAGTGCTTTATAATATCTTTATTGGTGACATTGCAAATGGCATTAAAGGGAAATTATGTCTCTTTGCAGATGATACAAAGGTATGCAACCGGCTAGACACACCAGGAGGGGTAAAACAAATGATTGAGGATCTAGGTAGACTAGAGGAATGGTCAAGAGTGTGGCAATTACAGTTTAATGCCAAAAAATGCAAGATCATGCACTTGGGTCTCAAAAATCCAAAGGCTAAATATAGTATTAATGGCACTATACTGGAAACTGCTGAGGAGGAAAGGGATCTAGGAAACACTATTTCAGGTGACTTAAAGGTAGGTAAGCATGCCTCCCGGCATGACCCTCTCCAGGAGGGACAAAGTGCTCTACTTCTGGAATTTCCTCTTGATTTATGATTGCTGGCCCCTTAATTGAACAGGTTAATAGAGCAGAAAGGTGTTTAACCACAGGTGATGGCATTCATACATTGAGAGGGAAGTCTGGGAGCGGAGCGTTCTGTCCCTCTCTGGAGAGGGTCATGTTGGGAGGTATGGATAAGCAATGTAACAAAGCAATGAGGAAGGCTAGTCAGATGCTTGTTTGCGTAGGGAGAGGAATCAGCAGCAGAAAGAAAGAAGTAATAATGCCACTGTATAGGTCAGAGGTTCCCAGGCGCGGGAAAGGCACCCCAACAGTCCAGGATTTGGGTATATCCATGGCATGGCACAGATGGTAAAATCAAATTGACTAAACTGCTAATTGAGTCACCTGTGGCCAGGCATGGACACATTTAGGACCTGGACCGTTGGGGTGCCTTGAGGACCGCGTTTGGGAACCTCTGGTATAGGTCATTGGTACGGCCTCATCTAGAATACTGTGTTCAGTTCTGGAGGCCATATCTTCAAAAGGATATTAATACATTAGAGACTGTACAAAGAAGGGCAACTAAAATGGTACATGGCCTACACCACAAAACATAACCAGAAAGACTAAGAGATCTCACTATGTATAGTTTGGAGCAGAGAAGGGAAAGGGGGGACATGATAGAAACTTTCAAATATATCAAGGGTTTTAAGAAAGTCCAGGAGGGAAACATTCTCCAAATGAAGAGAAGCAATAGGACACGAGGATATGCACTGAGACTGGAGGGAGGGAGATTCAGGAGAAATATGAGGAAAAATTACTTCACAGAAAGGGTAGTGGACAAGTGGAATAGCCTCCCATCAGAGGCGGTAGAGCCTAAGACAGTGGAGCAATTTAAACATGCATGGGATAGACATAAGGATATCCTTACAAAGAAATAAGGATCAAATAAGGTTTGAGATAAAAAAAATATGGTAAAAGAAAAGGGGCAGACTAGATGGGCCAAGTGGTTCTTATCTGCCGTCACATTTTATGTTTCTATGGTGAGAGTTGCTGGGAGTGACTGGGGGTCTAAGTTCCACTTGTGTGTCTCCGTGCATGAAAATGTGCCTGGAAGCAGAAAATCTGTTGGGATTGGTATGCACATATCTATAGGCTTATGTCCAGGGCCAAGTCTGTGTCAAGAAACTACTACTTTGTTTTACCATTATTATCTATAGTCTGAAAAGTATATATAAATTCCCCTTAGGAAAGTAATTAAAATAAGTGCAGAAAGTTTGCATGGAATAAGAAAAAAGTAATTTTGAGAGCTCAAGACCATATTCAATATATATGAATGACATGCTTTTTATTTCTGTGAATCCAGAGCTATCCTCCTTGAAGACTGTTCAATAAAAACATTGATCTGATTACTAAGCATATAGCACCAGAGTTGTTGTTGTTTTTTTTACTAGTTTTTTTTTTCAGTCGCAACATAATCAAGTCTTAGAAAGTATGCCAGCCATGGCATATTGCTGCAATTTGTGGTTTCACTGTTATGCTTGAAGGGAAGAAAAGCAATATTTTAGTAGGTCGGGATAGTTAAAATTTCTAGCCTGTGAGGTTTTGGAAACTTTATTAAAGCACAAACAGGTGTAAAGCTATTTTATGGGGAAAAAATCTATAGTGGAAAAAAAATGAAAATACTCTTGTCACAAAAAACTGACTATTGCAGAATCTAGTCTGTTTAATCAATAATGAAATGTTCACTAACGTAGATCAAAAGAACCTTATAGCTATAGAGATGTACTTTATGAATATTCCCGAAATATACATTTTATTTTAAATAATATAAAGGCATATTTATTACAGGGAAAAAACAATTTCTCCCTATTATTATTATTATTATTATTTTTATTATCCTTTATTTATATGGCACCAAAAGGAATCCACAGCACCCAATTACAGAGTACATAAACAAGTAAGGAAAATAAGAAAATAGTGACTAACAGTTCAAGACAATATAGGACATGTACAGTTTGTATAAACATAGCTGCGTCAGCAGATGACACTGAAATAAGTATTAGGGTGGCAGAAAACCGAGGGATTTGGTGCCGTCGAAGGGAATATGGAGTAGAAGATAGTTTAAATAAGAGAAAGAAAACACATGAGGGGAGAGGACCCTGCTCACGAGAGCTTTCATTCTAAAGGGGAGGGGCGGGTGACACGGTGACACAGATGTTTTAGACAGTGAGCGTGAGACAGAGGGCTTAGGATGAGAGTTTGCTGGGTTTGGTGAAGGACTGAGTCTTGAGAGCCCGTTTTAAGTTTTGTAGAGAGCTGGAGAGTCTGAAAGGGGTAGGTAGAGAATTCCAGAGAAAGGGAGCAGCACATGCAAAATCTTAGAGCTAAGAGTGGGAGGAGGTAATCAGTAGGCAGGAGAGGTGGCGGGCATTAGCGAAGCGAAGAGGACAAGCGGGAGTGTAAAGGGAGATAAGGTCAGAGATGTAAATTGGAGACGAGTTTGTGAGGGCTTTGTAAGTGAGTGTGAAAAGCTTGAATTGGATTCGGAAGGGGAGCAAGTGAAGGGCTTGTAAGAGGGGAGGTGGACTGAGTGAGTTTGATGAGGAAAATGAGCCGGGCAGAAGCATTGAGGATAGATTGGATTGGAGGGAGGCATTTGTCAGTGATGCCAGATAGGAGAAGATTACAAAAAAAGGTACAATCTCACTTTTTGCGCTCCAAATGTCCCTTCACTTGAATAATCCTCACACCGATTATAGGAATTACATGAAACAGAAAATAAAACACAATAGTGTAATACTGTATGCGAGAATAAAGTTCTTTCCACTGTGCAGAGGAGAATAAAGGTGATGGAAAACAGTCCCAACAGAGATCAGACGTCCACCTTCTTATGGGATCACCCAAAGTGATGTAGTGAAGACTTGACAACGGGTTCTTACATGTATGCTTACTTGTAAAAATGTAGTAGAACACCCATAAAGGTTTCTTTAATGGAGATACTGCTTTCTCTCTTCTTAGACCATATGATGCAGATAAATACCACTCATGGAATAATATGTGAAATAAAAAAGGGAAGCCAATTAGGGCAAAGAAAACCCCTTTTATTAACAGTGTTATATTGATGTCCTAAAACCAGCGTATCCATTGAGGGGAACATATGACATTGTGATATCCGGATTTTACTCTGTCAGCTGAAGTCCATCTCTGTTTCCCATTTTGGGTACGACTGGTTGTCTGTTTGTATTATTTTTTTAATAAAAATAAAAGGGGTTTACTTTGCCCTAATTGGCTTCCCTTTTTTAATTTCACATATTATTCCATGAGTGGTATTTATCTACATCATATGGTCTAAGGAGAGAGAAAGCAGTATCTCCATTAAAGAAACCTTTATGGGTGTTCTACTACATTTTTACAAGTAAGCATACATGTAAGAACCCGTTGTCAAGTCTTCACTACATCACTTTGGGTGATCCCATAAGAAGGTGGACGTCTGATCTCTGTTGGGACTGTTTTCCATCACCTTTATTCTCCTCCGCACAGTGGAAACAACTTTTCTCTGACGTCCTAAGTGGATGCTGGGGACTCCGTCAGGACCATGGGGAATAGCGGCTCCGCAGGAGACAGGGCACAAAAGTAAAAGCTTTAGGATCAGGTGGTGTGCACTGGCTCCTCCCCCTATGACCCTCCTCCAAGCCTCAGTTAGGTTTTTGTGCCCGGCCGAGAAGGGTGCAATCTAGGTGGCTCTCCTAAAGAGCTGCTTAGAGTAAAAGTTTTGTTAGGTTTTTTATTTTCAGCGAGTCCTGCTGGCAACAGGCTCACTGCAACGAGGGACTTAGGGGAGAAGAAGTGAACTCACCTGCGTGCAGGATGGATTGGCTTCTTAGGCTACTGTACACTAGCTCCAGAGGGACGATCACAGGTACAGCCTGGATGGGTCACCGGAGCCGCGCCGCCGACCCCCTTGCAGATGCTGAAGAGAGAAGAGGTCCAGAAATCGGCGGCTGAAGACTTCTCAGTCTTCATGAGGTAGCGCACAGCACTGCAGCTGTGCGCCATTGCTCTCAGCACACTTCACACCAACGGTCACTGAGGGTGCAGGGCGCTTGGGGGGGCGCCCTGGGCAGCAATGAAAGTACCTATGCTGGCTAAAAATACATCACATATAGCCCCTGGGGCTATATGGATGTATTTAACCCCTGCCAGGTTGTCAGAAAAAAAACGGGAGAAGAAGCCCGCCGAAAAGGGGGCGGGGCCTATTCTCCTCAGCACACAGCGCCATTTTCCTACACAGCTCCGCTGCTAGGAAGGCTCCCAGGCTCTCCCCTGCACTGCACTACAGAAACAGGGTTAAAACAGAGAGGGGGGGCACTTATTTGGCGATATTATTATATATTAAGATGCTATAAGGGAAAACACTTATATAAGGTTGTCCCTGTATAATATAGCGTTTTGGTGTGTGCTGGCAAACTCTCCCTCTGTCTCCCCAAAGGGCTAGTGGGGTCCTGTCCTCTATCAGAGCATTCCCTGTGTGTGTGCTGTGTGTCGGTACGTGTGTGTCGACATGTATGAGGACGATGTTGGTGAGGAGGCGGAGCAATTGCCTGTAATGGTGATGTCACTCTCTAGGGAGTCGACACCGGAATGGATGGCTTATTTAGGGAATTACGTGATAATGTCAACACGCTGCAAGGTCGGTTGACGACATGAGACGGCCGGCAAACCAATTAGTACCTGTACAGGCGTCTCAAACACCGTCAGGGGCTTTAAAACGCCCATTTACCTCAGTCGGTCGACACAGACACGGACACTGACTCCAGTGTCGACGGTGAAGAAACAAACGTATTTTCCATTTGGGCCACACGTTACATGTTAAGGGCAATGAAGGAGGTGTTACATATTTCTGATACTACAAGTACCACAAAAGAGGGTATTATGTGGGGTGTGAAAAAACTGCCTGTAGTTTTTCCTGAATCAGATAAATTAAATGAAGTGTGTGATGATGCGTGGGTTTCCCCCGATAGAAAATTATTGGCGTTATACCCTTTCCCGCCAGAAGTTAGGGCGCGTTGGGAAACACCCCTTAGGGTGGATAAGGCGCTCACACGCTTATCAAAACAAGTGGCGTTACCGTCTCCAGATACGGCCGCCCTCAAGGAGCCAGCTGATAGGAGGCTGGAAAATATCCTAAAAAGTATATACACACATACTGGTGTTATACTGCGACCAGCGATCGCCTCAGCCTGGATGTGCAGCGCTGGGGTGGCTTGGTCGGATTCCCTGACTGAAAATATTGATACCCTTGACAGGGACAGTATTTGATTGACTATAGAGCATTTAAAGGATGCATTTCTATATATGCGAGATGCACAGAGGGATATTTGCACTCTGGCATCAAGAGTAAGTGCGATGTCCATATCTGCCAGAAGATGTTTATGGACACGACAGTGGTCAGGTGATGCAGATTCCAAACGGCACATGGAAGTATTGCCGTATAAAGGGGAGGAGTTATTTGGGGTCGGTCCATCGGACCTGGTGGCCACGGCAACAGCTGGAAAATCCACCTTTTTTACCCCAAGTCACATCTCAACAGAAAAAGACACCGTCTTTTCAGCCTCAGTCCTTTCGTCCCCATAAGGGCAAGCAGGCAAAAGGCCAGTCATATCTGCCCAGGGATAGAGGAAAGGGAAGAAGACTGCAGCAGGCAGCCCATTCCCAGGAACAGAAGCCCTCCACCGCTTTTGCCAAGTCCTCAGCATGACGCTGGGGCCGTACAAGCGGACTCAGGTGCGGTGGGGGGTCGTCTCAAGAGTTTCAGCGCGCAGTGGGCTCACTCGCAAGTGGACCCCTGGATCCTACAAGTAGTATCCCAGGGGTACAGATTGGAAATTCGAGACATCTCCCCCTCGCAGGTTCCTGAAGTCTGCTTTACCAACGTCTCCCTCCGACAGGGAGGCAGTATTGGAAACAATTCACAAGCTGTATTCCCAGCAGGTGATAATCAAAGTACCCCTCCTACAACAAGGAAAGGGGTATTATTCCACACTATATTGTGGTACTGAAGCCAGACGGCTCGGTGAGACCTATTCTAAATCTGAAATATTTGAACACTTACATACAAAGGTTCAAATCAAGATGGAGTCACTCAGAGCAGTGATAGCGAACCAGGAAGAAGGGGACTACATGGTGTCCCTGGACATCAAGGATGCTTACCTCCATGTCCCAATTTGCCCTTCTCACCAAGGGTACCTCAGGTTCGTGGTACAAAACTGTCACTATCAGTTTCAGACGCTGCCGTTGGATTGTCCACGGCACCCCGGGTCTTTACCAAGGTAATGGCTGAAATGATGATTCTTCTTCAAAGAAAAGGCGTCTTAATTATCCCTTACTTGGACGATCTCCTGATAAGGGCAAGGTCCAGAGAACAGTTGGAGGTCGGAGTAGCACTATCTCAAGTAGTTCTACGACAGCACGGGTGGATTCTAAATATTCCAAAATCGCAGCTGTCTCCGACGACACGTCTGCTGTTCCTAGGGATGATTCTGGACACAGTCCAGAAAAAGGTGTTTCTCCCGGAGGAGAAAGCCAGGGAGTTATCCGAGCTAGTCAGGAACCTCCTAAAACCAGGAAAAGTGTCAGTACATCATTGCACAAGGGTCCTGGGAAAAATGGTGGCTTCTTACGAAGCGATTCCATTCGGCAGATTTCACGCAAGAACTTTTCAGTGGGATCTGCTGGAAAAATGGTCCGGATCGCATCTTCAGATGCATCAGCGGATAACCCTGTCTCCAAGGACAAGGGTGTCTCTTCTGTGGTGGCTGCAGAGTGCTCATCTACTAAAGTGCCACAGATTCGGCATTCAGGACTGGGTCCTGGTGACCACGGATGCCAGCCTGAAAGGCTGGGGAGCAGTCACACAAGGAAAAAATTTCCAGGGAGTGTGATCAAGTCTGGGGACTTCTCTCCACATAAATATACTGGAGCTAAGAGCAATTTACAATGCTCTAAGCTTAGCAAGACCTCTGCTTCAAGGTCAGCCGGTATTGATCCAGTGGGACAACATCACGGCAGTCGCCCACGTAAACAGACAGGGCGGCACAAGAAGCAGGAGGGCAATGGCAGAAACTGCAAGGATTCTTCGCTGGGCGGAAAATCATGTGATAGCACTGTCAGCAGTGTTCATTCCGGGAGTGGACAACTGGGAAGCAGACTTCCTCAGCACGACCTCCACCCGGGAGAGTGGGGACTTCATCGGGAAGTCTTCCACATGATTGTGAACCGTTGGGAAAGACCAAAGGTGGACATGATGGCGTCCCGCCTGAACAAAAAACTGGACAGATATTGCGCCAGGTCAAGAGACCCTCAGGCAATAGCTGTGGACGTTCTGGTAACACCGTGGGTGTACCAGTCGGTGTATGTGTTCCCTCCTCTGCTTCTCATACCTAAGGTACTGAGAATTATAAGACGTAGAGGAGTAAGAACTATACTCGTGGCTCCGGATGGGCCAAGAAGGACTTGGTACCCGGAACTTCAAGAGATGCTCACAGAGGACTCATGGCCTCTGCCGCTAAGAAGCGACTTGCTTCAGCAAGTACCATGTCTGTTCCAAGACTTACCGCGGCTGCGTTTGACGGCATGGCGGTTGAACGCCGGATCCTAAGGGAAAAAGGCATTCCGGAAGATGTCATTCCTACCCTGGTCAAAGCCAGGAAGGAGGTGACCGCACAACATTATCACCACATGTGGCGAAAATATGTTGCGTGGTGTGAGGCCAGGAAGGCCCCACGAAGAAATTTCAACTTCGTCGATTCCTGCATTTCCTGCAAACAGGAGTGTCTATGGGCCTCAAATTGGGGGTCCATTAAGGTTCAAATTTCGGCCCTGTCGATTTTCTTCCAGAAAGAATTGGCTTCAGTTCCTGAAGTCCAGAAGTTTGTCAAGGGAGTACTGCATATACAACCCCCTTTTGTGCCTCCAGTGGCACTGTGGGATCTCAACGTAGTTCTGGGATTCCTCAAATCACATTGGTTTAAACCGCTCAAATCTGTGGATTTGAAATATCTCACATGGAAAGATGACCATGATGTTGGCCCTGGCCTCGGCCAGGCGAGTGTCAGAATTGGCGGCTTTGTCTCACAAAAGCCCATAACTGATTGTCCATTCGGACAGGGCAGAGCTGCGGACTCGTCCCCAGTTTCTCCCTAAGGTGGTGTCAGCGTTTCACCTGAACCAGCTTATTGTGGTACCTGCGGCTACTAGGGACTTGGAGGACTCCAAGTTGCTAGATGTTGTCAGGGCCCTGAAAATATAGGTTTCCAGGACGGCTGGAGTCAGGAAAACTGACTTGCTGTTATCCTGTATGCACCCAACAAACTGGGTGCTCTTGCTTCTAAGCAGACGATTGCTAGTTGGATGTGTAGTACAATTCAGCTTGCACATTCTGTGGCAGGCCTGCCACAGCCAAAATATGTAAATGCCCATTCCACAAGGAAGGTGGACTCATCTTGGGCGGCTGCCCGAGGGGTCTCGGCTTTACAACTTTGCCGAGCTGCTACTTGGTCAGGGGCACACCCTGGCTGAGGAGGACCTGGAGTTCTCTCACTCGGTGCTGCAGAGTCATCCGCACTTTCCCGCCCGTTTGTGAGCTTTGGTATAATCCCCATGGTCCTGACGGAGTCCCCAGCATCCACTTAGGACGTCAGAGAAAATAAGAATTTACTTACCGATAATTCTATTTCTCGTAGTCCGTAGTGGATGCTGGGCGCCCATCCCAAGTGCGGATTGTCTGCAATACTTGTACATAGTATTGTTACAAAAATCGGGTTATTATTGTTGTGAGCCATCTTTTCAGAGGCTCCGCTGTTATCATGCTGTTAACTGGGTTCAGATCACAGGTTGTACAGTGTGATTGGTGTGGCTGGTATGAGTCTTACCCGGGATTCAAAATCCTTCCTTATTGTGTACGCTCGTCCGGGCACAGTATCCTAACTGAGGCTTGGAGGAGGGTCATAGGGGGAGGAGCCAGTGCACACCACCTGATCCTAAAGCTTTTACTTTTGTGCCCTGTCTCCTGCGAAGCCGCTATTCCCCATGGTCCTGACGGAGTCCCCAGCATCCACTACGGACTACGAGAAATAGAATTATCGGTAAGTAAATTCTTATTTATTCTCGCATACAGTATTACACTATTGTGTTTTATTTTCTGTTTCATGTAGTTCCTATCATCGGTGTGAGGATTATTCAAGTGAAGGGTCATTTGGAGTGCAAAAAGTGAGATTGTACCTTTTTTTTGTTACGCATTGTTCCTATAGGTTGGTGATCTATTTGGTACTATTTGCTGCTCTTTTGCAGCGCCTCAAGGAGGGATTTTTTCTTTTTTCAGGAGAAGATTACAGTAGTCCAGTCTGGACATGACCAGTCAGTGAATAAGGGTCTTACTGGCATCCTGCGTGAGAAAGGGTCTGATCCTGGAAATATTTTTGAGATGAAAACTACAGGTTTGTGAAAGGTACTAATGTGTGGTTTGAAAGAGAGGGAGGAATCAAGGATTACTCCAAGACAGCGCACTAGGGGGCTAGTGGAGATAGTAGTGCCATCAATAGATAATGAAATTGTGGGATGTGAGATTATGCAGTAGGGTGGGAAGATGATCAGCTCAGTCTTAGACATGTTAAGTTTAAAAAGCACTAGGACAGAGATAGCAGAGAGATACAGTAGTTGGATACACGAGTGAGGAGAGCGGGAGAGGTCAGGGAGGAAAAGTAGATTTGAGTATCATCTGCATAAAGATAATATTGTAAGTCAAAAGAGCTAATGAGCTCACCTAAAGAGGACGTATAGAGAGAGAAAAGAAATGGACCAAGAACAGAACCTAACACCTACAATTAGTGGAAGTCGGGGGTAGGAGGAGTCATGAGTGGAGACAGAGAAGGAACAGTCAGAGAGGTAGGAAGAAAGCCAGGAGAGGGCAGTATTACTCAGACCAAGGGAGCAAAGGATTTGCAGAAAGAGAGGGTGGTCCACAGTGTTAAAAGCATCGTATAAGTCAAGATAAATAAGTAGTGGCCCTTGGATTTAGCAGAAAGGAGGTTATTGTAGACATTCCTGAGGGCAGTTTCAGTGCAGTGGAGAGGACGGAAGCCAGACTGGAATGGGTCAAGCAGCGAGTTGGAGTAAAGAAAGGCAGGAAGGCGGTTGTAGACAATTCGCTCAAGGAGTTTGGAGGCAAAAGGGAGGAGAGAGATTGGTCCAGAGCTCTCCCTAACCAATATGATGCCCTAGGCAAGAGTTTGTCTGCTGCCCCCTAGCACCACCGCTAGTTCTGCCTCTGACCCTGTACCCCTTTCCAAGCACCATCACCCCTCACCCATTGCAGTTCTCATTTTGGTGCTCCTACCCCTATATTTTAAATAGGAACAGTGCGCACATTTGGTGTGCAGCCCAAAAAGGAACGTGTTCTTGCTGAAAAGTGGAATGGCCACAAAATAGTACCCCAAATTCAAATTACACCACCTAGTAGTGCAACTTTATTTACATTATATCATGCGATAGTGTACCTAATTCACGTTACATCAAACAGTAGTGCCACTTTAACTTATACACGTTACTCCTCACAGTAAAGCTCCTTATTCACATTACATCACACCGTATTGCTCTTTATTCACATTAGACATCACAGTAGTTCCTTTCCTATACATTACACCACACAGTACACATAATGCCACACATTAGTAATGCCTTTATACACATAATACCACACAGTAATGCCCCTTATACATATGACACACATTATTAATGTCCTTATAAACAAAATGCACCTTACTCATTATGCCAACCTTTATTAATGCCCTTATACACATAATGTCCCTTACACATACGCTGCACATTATTAATGCCCTTATACACATAATGACACACATAGTGCCTCTTACACATATGCCGAACACTATTACACACAACCAACTCACCCGCACACAGCATTAACATGGCTGCTAAAACTGTGACCTCTGCCTCTGCTTGGATACAGATGTGTCCTTATATATCTTGCCTCAATACACCATACAGCAGGAAATGCCTGTCGTGAGTCAGCTGGCAGCTCCCGGCCAGCTCTAACGTTTTATTTGCATTGCTATGTGACTAGGACACACAAGCAGCTTCAGCTGATTCAAATTATATGCGGTATGCCTATATTCTGTGTGCGATTGTGGCTGTATCTGCATGCGAAATGCTGCATTACAGTGATTTCCAGGAATACACTATAACGTAGCATTTGGTATGCAGATACAGCCGCAGTCACACACACAATATAGGCATTCTGCATTTAATTTTAATCAGCAGAAGCTGCTTGTGCCCCATGACATTCCAAATTCCCTAGGCAATTGCCGGGTTTGCATATGCCTATGGCCGGCTCTGGATGGGTCAGTAGTTGGAGAGAGTGTGTGGATAATAAATATAAAATAGTAAGACACCCATTTTTATAGGTGATAGGCCTTCTGCCTATTTACCAAGCCCACCCTGCTGGTGAAGTTATCTCCTTTGACGGTTTTTGCCATGGATCATTGGCAAACGTTTTCTAGTAATGCAAAGATGGATCACACATGCGAAAAGGCAGTGAAGACTTATTTTACAGCTTTAAGTCAGTTTCACTTTTATTAATAAATTGGGGTGGGGGGGGGGGGGGAGATTTCCATGGAGATGTCCAAAGGATGTCAATCGGGGGTACTAACCAGGCTATTCTTTGTACCTGCTGAACCTGGTTATAATGCAGTTTTAAGTAATTATTTATTCCTCTTTTCAGTAAACAATACAAAGAATAAAAATAAATATTAATGAGTTACCAATTTTATCAAAGTACTACTTACCACTATCTGTTTCTGGTTTTCTGAAGTTAGGATTTCTGTTCAGTAAATGAATGAAGAATGAAGTTTTAAAATAAAGAAATCAGGGGTGATTGTGTTAATCGTGATTCTTCTTATACTAATGTGGGTGGTCTTAGACAGCTCTCACTGAGTTTTGGCCAACTAGTTTACTGTAGTAGCACACCCATGATGTGTATGGCACAAGTGAATCAGATATTTT
Organism: Pseudophryne corroboree; assembly: GCF_028390025.1. Lineage (NCBI taxonomy): Eukaryota > Metazoa > Chordata > Amphibia > Anura > Myobatrachidae > Pseudophryne > Pseudophryne corroboree. The sequence goes on from NC_086447.1 coordinate 502,791,563, forward strand.
AAAAGTTATCTCTTGCCTTGGTAAATGTTCCAATTCAAATAACCAGTTGCAGAGTGTGAAAAGAAGAATGTTTTACATAAGATGGGTATGACCATGTATAAGAAAAACATAAATTATACAATACATTTGAATTTTTATCACACACTGTGTCCACTGATTAATGTCTATTGCATTGTTTGTGCAATTGGCATTAAGACCCAATTAGGTGATTTAGGATTCTCAATAGAGAAGACAATTTAGAATTATTATTCAGGTTACATTTAAATAAATGTTACCTAGGAGGTGAGCAAGTCATGGCTGTTGACAAGATAGAAATGCTATACCAGTTACATAAATACAAAAATAACTGTGACAAAATAAAATAAGGATTAACGTGTTTATCTTCAAAGCAATTACATAAGGGGATGTGGTATTATGGTAAAGTAATACCATTTCAGGATGTTTTTCTTGTATATTGCTCTACAAGTTACTGAGGGGTCTACTATAGGGTGTAGTATGTTATGCCGGCTGTCAGGATACCGGCACCAGGATCCCGACCGCCGGCATGCCGGCAGTGGGGCGAGCGCAAAAGAGCCCTTTGTGGGCTCGCTGCGCTCGCCACGCTGCGGGCACGTTGGTGCACGCTATTTATACTCCCTCCAGGAGTGTCGTGGACCCCCCAAGAGGGAGAATAGTTGTCAGCGTGCCGGCTGTCGGGATTCCGGTGCCGGTATACTGAGCGCCAGGATCCCAACAGCAGAGCGAGCGCAAATGAGCCCCTTGCGGGCTCGCTGCGCTCACCATGCTGCGGGCACGGTGGCGCGCACGCTGTTTATTCTCCCTCCAAGAGGGAAAATAGTGTCGGTATGCCGGCTGTTGGGATTCCGGCACCGGTATGCTGAGCATCGGGATCCCGACAGCCGGCATATCAAGTGCCACCAGCTACTTAGACATGGCCTGATATACAAAACAAACAAGCAATGTATGACACTAGGGAGAGAAGTGGCACAACATGCTGAATGAAAACCAGGAGCGGTTTGTCCATCTGACATGCAAAGCACCATCCACCTTTGGCCTACCGGTAACAGCACACTTTAAATGGGACATTGTTTCCAGCTACAACTATCCAGTTATTTTCCAGAATACAGGACTCATTACTCCCAGTCCTAGTCAGTTTTTATATATTTGTGGCACTGTATCTTTAATTAACACAGATCAGCGTGACTATTCATTGTATTTTTATTCAGATACATAAATATATATATATATATATATGTCTATTGTTTATATATATATATATATATATATATATATGTTATTTTATTATATTGTGGGCTATTAATAAATATATTGATTTTATAATTAAGCAGTTCTGCATATATATTTTTCATAACACAGCCAGCGCTGGTATATACATTTTATACTCTTTTGCTTTTATATAGGGATTTGACCTTCTCCATACCAGCTGCTGTTGATAGCGCACCTGAAAATTATTCCCTTATTTGTAGACATGCAGAGGAACTCTGAGCTCAGCCAGTGGGAGAGTATAGAGCCAGATAAAGTCATAGGAGTCTGGGGGACTAAAGACAATGGTCTAAATTAGTGTAACTGAGTGAGTTTCAGAACTGAAACAGAGAAGGATAGTCAAACTTGATCAAAATATAACTGTGTTGCATATATTGAAGGTATAGGACAGTGTTTCCCAGTCACAGTCCTCAAGGCATACTAACAGTCCAGTCAGGGGCGGAACTCTCGGAGACAGCGGAGTCCGTTGCCGCCGGGCTCCTGGCCATGAAGGGGGCACGGCGCCTACAGCTACAGCTGCTCCGTTGTCCCCCGACCCCCGTTCCGTTCACACAGGACATGAAAGAAACATTTCCGTAGTGCAGCAGGAGCTGCTAGAGGAGCAGCCGACGGACGAACGAGCGCAGCGCCTATTAGCATCAGCGGCGCTCGCTCCTCCTCCTGTCTGTGCTCTCTGCTGCTGTATGCTCTGGCCTGGGTCGCAGATATCACGTGACATCCTCCCGCGACCCAGAGCCGACGCACGCCGCCCAGGAGACCTAAGAGCCGCTAAGCCGCCAGGAGAGAGTGCGGGATAGCGGCGCTGTCACAGACTCCTGAAAAGTAAAGTACCTATGTACAGTACATGCAAGCACTTTTGTGGGGGGAGAGAGAGGAAGGAAGGGGACATAGTGCTACCAAATGATTTTTTAAAAGCTATATAATATTATTTCTCTAACGTCCTAAGTGGATGCTGGGACTCCGTAAGGACCATGGGGAATAGCGGCTCCGCAGGAGACTGGGCACAACTAAGAAAGCTTTAGGACTAACTGGTGTGCACTGGCTCCTCCCCCTATGACCCTCCTCCAGACCTTAGTTAGATTTCTGTGCCCGGCCGAGCTGGATGCACACTAGGGGCTCTCCTGAGCTCCTAGAGAGAAAGTATATTTTAGGTTTTTTATTTTACAGTGAGATCTGCTGGCAACAGACTCACTGCAACGAGGGACTAAGGGGAGAAGAAGCGAACCTACCTAACTGGTGGTAGCTTGGGCTTCTTAGGCTACTGGACACCATTAGCTCCAGAGGGATCGACCGCATGGAACCGGCCATTGATGTTCGGTCCCGGAGCCGCGCCGCCGGCCCCCTTACAGAGCCAGAAGCAAGAAGAGTCCGGAAAATCGGCGGCAGAAGACATCAGTCTTCAACAAGGTAGCGCACAGCACTGCAGCTGTGCGCCATTGCTCCTCATACACACTTCACACTCCGGTCACTGAGGGTGCAGGGCGCTGGGGGGGGGGGCGCCCTGAGCAGCAATAAAAACACCTTGGCTGGCAAATATATCACAATATATAGCCCCAGAGGCTATATATGTGATAAATACCCCTGCCAGAATCCATTAAAAAGCGTGAGAAAAGTCCGCCGAAAAAGGGGCGGAGCTATCTCCCTCAGCACACTGGCGCCATTTCTCCATCACAGCTCCGCTGGAAGGAAGCTCCCTGGCTCTCCCCTGCAGTCTACACTACAGAAAGGGTAAAAAAGAGAGGGGGGGCACTAAATTTAGGCGCAATATACATATAGCAGCTATAAGGGGATATAATTTAGTTAATCCCTGTATTATATAGCGCTCTGGTGTGTGCTGGCATACTCTCTCTCTGTCTCCCCAAAGGGCTTTGTAGGGTCCTGTCTTCTGTCAGAGCATTCCCGGTGTGTGTGCGGTGTGTCGGTACGGCTGTGTCGACATGTTTGATAAGGAGGCTTATGTGCCTATAAATGTGTTGTCACCCCCTGCGGGGCAGACACCTGAGTGGATGGACTTGTGGAAGGATCTACGTGAAATTGTCGACTCCTTACATAAAAAGTTTGATGACATGCCAACTGCGGGACAGCCGGCTTCTCAGCTCGTGCCTGCCCAGACGTCTCAAAGGCCATCAGGGGCTCTAAAACGCCCGCTACCTCAGATGGCAGACACAGATGTCGACACGGATACTGATACCAGTGTCGACGACGAAGAGACTAATGTTATGTCCAATAGGGCCACTCGTTACATGATTGAGGCAATGAAAAATGTTTTACACATTTCTGATGTGACCCCAGGTACCACAAAAAAGGGTATTATGTTTGGAGAGAAAAAACTCCCAGTAGTTTTTCCTAGAGATGAGCGCCGGAAATTTTTCGGGTTTTGTGTTTTGGTTTTGGGTTCGGTTCCGCGGCCGTGTTTTGGGTTCGACCGCGTTTTGGCAAAACCTCACCGAATTTTTTTTGTCGGATTCGGGTGTGTTTTGGATTCGGGTGTTTTTTTCAAAAAACACTAAAAAACAGCTTAAATCATAGAATTTGGGGGTCATTTTGATCCCAAAGTATTATTAACCTCAAAAACCATAATTTACACTCATTTTCAGTCTATTCTGAATACCTCACACCTCACAATATTATTTTTAGTCCTAAAATTTGCACCTAGGTCGCTGGATGACTAAGCTAAGCGACCCTAGTGGCCGACACAAACACCGGGCCCATCTAGGAGTGTCACTGCAGTGTCACGCAGGATGTCCCTTCCAAAAAACCCTCCCCAAACAGCACATGACGCAAAGAAAAAAAGAGGCGCAATGAGGTAGCTGTGTGAGTAAGATAAGCGACCCTAGTGGCCGACACAAACACCGGGCCCATCTAGGAGTGTCACTGCAGTGTCACGCAGGATGTCCCTTCCAAAAAACCCTCCCCAAACAGCACATGACGCAAAGAAAAAAAGAGGCGCAATGAGGTAGCTGTGTGAGTAAGATAAGCGACCCTAGTGGCCGACACAAACACCGGGCCCATCTAGGAGTGTCACTGCAGTGTCACGCAGGATGTCCCTTCCAAAAAACCCTCCCCAAACAGCACATGACGCAAAGAAAAAAGAGGCGCAATGAGGTAGCTGTGTGAGTAAGATAAGCGACCCTAGTGGCCGACACAAACACCGGGCCCATCTAGGAGTGTCACTGCAGTGTCACGCAGGATGTCCCTTCCAAAAAACCCTCCCCAAACAGCACATGACGCAAAGAAAAAAAGAGGCGCAATGAGGTAGCTGTGTGAGTAAGATAAGCGACCCTAGTGGCCGACACAAACACCGGGCCCATCTAGGAGTGTCACTGCAGTGTCACGCAGGATGTCCCTTCCAAAAAACCCTCCCCAAACAGCACATGACGCAAAGAAAAAAAGAGGCGCAATGAGGTAGCTGTGTGAGCAAGATAAGCGACCCTAGTGGCCGACACAAACACCGGGCCCATCTAGGAGTGTCACTGCAGTGTCACGCAGGATGTCCCTTCCAAAAAACCCTCCCCAAACAGCACATGACGCAAAGAAAAAAAGAGGCGCAATGAGGTAGCTGTGTGAGTAAGATAAGCGACCCTAGTGGCCGACACAAACACCGGGCCCATCTAGGAGTGGCACTGCAGTGTCACGCAGGATGTCCCTTCCAAAAAACCCTCCCCAAACAGCACATGACGCAAAGAAAAATTAAAGAAAAAAGAGGTGCAAGATGGAATTGTCCTTGGGCCCTCCCACCCACCCTTATGTTGTATAAACAGAACATGCACACTTTAACCAACCCATCATTTCAGTGACAGGGTCTGCCACACGACTGTGACTGAAATGACGGGTTGGTTTGGACCCCCACCAAAAAAGAAGCAATTAATCTCTCCTTGCACAAACTGGCTCTACAGAGGCAAGATGTCCACCTCATCATCATCCTCCGATATATCACCGTGTACATCCCCCTCCTCACAGATTATCAATTCGTCCCCACTGGAATCCACCATCTCAGCTCCCTGTGTACTTTGTGGAGGCAATTGCTGCTGGTCAATGTCTCCACGGAGGAATTGATTATAATTCATTTTAATGAACATCATCTTCTCCACATTTTCTGGATGTAACCTCGTACGCCGATTGCTGACAAGGTGAGCGGCGGCACTAAACACTCTTTCGGAGTACACACTTGTGGGAGGGCAACTTAGGTAGAGTAAAGCCAGTTTGTGCAAGGGCCTCCAAATTGCCTCTTTTTCCTGCCAGTATAAGTACGGACTGTGTGACGTGCCTACTTGGATGCGGTCACTCATATAATCCTCCACCATTCTTTCAATGTTGAGAGAATCATATGCAGTGACAGTAGACGACATGTCCGTAATCGTTGTCAGGTCCTTCAGTCCGGACCAGATGTCAGCATCAGCAGTCGCTCCAGACTGCCCTGCATCACCGCCAGCGGGTGGGCTCGGAATTCTGAGCCTTTTCCTCGCACCCCCAGTTGCGGGAGAATGTGAAGGAGGAGATGTTGACAGGTTGCGTTCCGCTTGACTTGACAATTTTCTCACCAGCAGGTCTTTCAACCCCAGCAGACTTGTGTCTGCCGGAAAGAGAGATCCAAGGTAGGCTTTAAATCTAGGATCGAGCACGGTGGCCAAAATGTAGTGCTCTGATTTCAACAGATTGACCACCCGTGAATCCTTGTTAAGCGAATTAAGGGCTCCATCCACAAGTCCCACATGCCTAGCGGAATCGCTCCGTGTTAGCTCCTCCTTCAATGTCTCCAGCTTCTTCTGCAAAAGCCTGATGAGGGGAATGACCTGACTCAGGCTGGCAGTGTCTGAACTGACTTCACGTGTGGCAAGTTCAAAGGGCATCAGAACCTTGCACAACGTTGAAATCATTCTCCACTGCACTTGAGACAGGTGCATTCCACCTCCTATATCGTGCTCAATTGTATAGGCTTGAATGGCCTTTTGCTGCTCCTCCAACCTCTGAAGCATATAGAGGGTTGAATTCCACCTCGTTACCACTTCTTGCTTCAGATGATGGCAGGGCAGGTTCAGTAGTTTTTGGTGGTGCTCCAGTTTTCTGTACGTGGTGCCTGTACGCCGAAAGTGTCCCGCAATTCTTCTGGCCACCGACAGCATCTCTTGCACGCCCCTGTCGTTTTTTAAAAAATTCTGCACCACCAAATTCAAGGTATGTGCAAAACATGGGACGTGCTGGAATTTGCCCATATTTAATGCACACACAATATTGCTGGCGTTGTCCGATGCCACAAATCCACAGGAGAGTCCAATTGGGGTAAGCCATTCCGCGATGATCTTCCTCAGTTGCCGTAAGAGGTTTTCAACTGTGTGCGTATTCTGGAAACCGGTGATACAAAGCGTAGCCTGCCTAGGAAAGAGTTGTCGTTTGCGAGATGCTGCTACTGGTGCCGCCGCTGCTGTTCTTGCGGCGGGAGTCCATACATCTACCCAGTGGGCTGTCACAGTCATATAGTCCTGACCCTGCCCTGCTCCACTTGTCCACATGTCCGTGGTTAAGTGGACATTGGGTACAGCTGCATTTTTTAGGACACTGGTGACTCTTTTTCTGAGGTCTGTGTACATTTTCGGTATCGCCTGCCTAGAGAAATGGAACCTAGATGGTATTTGGTACCGGGGACACAGTACCTCCAACAAGTCTCTAGTTGGCTCTGCAGTAATGATGGATACTGGAACCACGTTTCTCACCACCCAGGATGCCAAGGCCTCAGTTATCCGCTTTGCAGCAGGATGACTGCTGTGATATTTCATCTTCCTCGCAAAGGACTGTTGGACAGTCAATTGCTTACTGGAAGTAGTACAAGTGGTCTTCCGACTTCCCCTCTGGGATGACCATCGACTCCCAGCAGCAACAACAGCAGCGCCAGCAGCAGTAGGCGTTACACGCAAGGATGCATCGGAGGAATCCCAGGCAGGAGAGGACTCGTCAGAATTGCCAGTGACATGGCCTGCAGGACTATTGGCATTCCTGGGGAAGGAGGAAATTGACACTGAGGGAGTTGGTGGTGGGGTGGTTTGCGTGAGCTTGGTTACAAGAGGAAGGGATTTACTGGTCAGTGGACTGCTTCCGCTGTCACCCAAAGTTTTTGAACTTGTCACTGACTTATTATGAATGCGCTGCAGGTGACGTATAAGGGAGGATGTTCCGAGGTGGTTAACGTCCTTACCCCTACTTATTACAGCTTGACAAAGGCAACACACGGCTTGACAAATGTTGTCCGCATTTCTGGTGAAATACTTCCACACCGAAGAGCTGATTTTTTTGGTATTTTCACCAGGCATGTCAACGGCCCTATTCCTCCCACGGACAACAGGTGTCTCCCCGGGTGCCTGACTTAAACAAACCACCTCACCATCAGAATCCTCCTTGTCAATTTCCTCCCCAGCGCCAGCAACACCCATATCCTCCTCATCCTGGTGTACTTCAACACTGACATTTTCAATCTGACTATCAGGAACTGGACTGCGGGTGCTCCTTCCAGCACTTGCAGGGGGCGTGCAAATGGTGGAAGGCGCATGCTCTTCACGTCCAGTGTTGGGAAGGTCAGGCATCGCAACCGACACAATTGGACTCTCCTTGTGGATTTGGGATTTCGAAGAACGCACAGTTCTTTGCGGTGCTTTTGCCAGCTTGAGTCTTTTCAGTTTTCTAGCGAGAGGCTGAGTGCTTCCATCCTCCTGTGAAGCTGAACCACTAGCCATGAACATAGGCCAGGGCCTCAGCCGTTCCTTGCCACTCCGTGTGGTAAATGGCATATTGGCAAGTTTACGCTTCTCCGACGACAATTTTATTTTAGGTTTTGGAGTCCTTTTTTTACTGATATTTGGTGTTTTGGATTTGACATGCTCTGTACTATGCCATTGGGCATCGGCCTTGGCAGACGACGTTGCTGGCATTTCATCGTCTCGGCCATGACTAGTGGCAGCAGCTTCAGCACGAGGTGGAAGTGGATCTTGATCTTTCCCTAATTTTGGAACCTCAACATTTTTGTTCTCCATATTTTAATAGGCACAACTAAAAGGCACCTCAGGTAAACAATGGAGATGGATGGATACTAGTATACAATTATGGATGGACTGCCGAGTGCCGACACAGAGGTAGCTACAGCCGTGGACTACCGTACTGTGTCTGCTGCTAATATAGACTGGATGATTGATAATGAGATGAAATCAATATATATATGTATGTATATATAATATCACTAGTACTGCAGCCGGACAGGTAGATAATATATTTATTAGGTATTGGTAATGATGACTGATGACGGACCTGCTGGACACTGTCAGCTCAGCAGCACCGCAGACTACTACAGTAAGCTACTATACTATAGTAGTATGTACAAAGAAGAAAGAAGAAAAAAAAATCACGGGTAGGTGGTATACAATATTATATATATATATATATATTATATACAATTATATATATATTAAACTGGTGGTGATTGATTATTAAACTGGTGGTCAGGTCACGTTGCAACTTGCAACTAGTACTCCGAGTCCTAAGCAGACAATCACAAAATATATTATTATACTGGTGGTCAGTGTGGTCACAACAATGGCAGTGTGGCACTGACTCTGGCAGCAAAAGTGTGCACTGTACGTTATATGTACTCCTGAGTCCTGCTCTCAGACTCTAACTGCTCCCCACTGTCAGTGTCTCCCCCACAAGTCAGATAATACACTTACAGTCACACTATCTAATCTATAAATATCACTTCAGCAAGTAGTATAGTAGTATACAGTATAGTAGTACTCCTCCTAATAATGCTCCCCAAAATACTGTGTCTCTCTCTTCTCTAAACGGAGAGGACGCCAGCCACGTCCTCTCCCTATGACTCTATAAATATCACTTCAGCAAGTAGTAGAGTAGTATACAGTATAGTAGTACTCCTCCTAATAATGCTCCCCAAAATACTGTGTCTCTCTCTTCTCTAAACGGAGAGGACGCCAGCCACGTCCTCTCCCTATGACTCTATAAATATCACTTCAGCAAGTAGTAGAGTAGTATACAGTATAGTAGTACTCCTCCTAATAATGCTCCCCAAAATACTGTGTCTCTCTCTTCTCTAAACGGAGAGGACGCCAGCCACGTCCTCTCCCTATGACTCTATAAATATCACTTCAGCAAGTAGTAGAGTAGTATACAGTATAGTAGTACTCCTCCTAATAATGCTCCCCAAAATACTGTGTCTGAGTAGTATACAGTATAGTAGTACTCCTCCTAATAATGCTCCCCAAAATACTGTGTCTCTCTCTTCTCTAAACGGAGAGGACGCCAGCCACGTCCTCTCCCTATGACTCTATAAATATCACTTCAGCAAGTAGTAGAGTAGTATACAGTATATAGTAGTACTCCTCCTAATAATGCTCCCCAAAATACTGTGTCTCTCTCTTCTCTAAACGGAGAGGACGCCAGCCACGTCCTCTCCCTATGACTCTATAAATATCACTTCAGCAAGTAGTAGAGTAGTATACAGTATATAGTAGTACTCCTCCTAATAATGCTCCCCAAAATACTGTGTCTCTCTCTTCTCTAAACGGAGAGGACGCCAGCCACGTCCTCTCCCTATGACTCTATAAATATCACTTCAGCAAGTAGTAGAGTAGTATACAGTATAGTAGTACTCCTCCTAATAATGCTCCCCAAAATAGTATACTGTGTCTCTCTCTTCTCTAAACGGAGAGGACTCCAGCCACGTCCTCTCCCTATGACTCTATAAATATCACTTCAGCAAGTAGTATAGTAGTATACAGTATAGTAGTACTCCTCCTAATAATGCTCCCCAAAATACTGTGTCTCTCTCTTCTCTAAACGGAGAGGACGCCAGCCACGTCCTCTCCCTATGACTCTATAAATATCACTTCAGCAAGTAGTAGAGTAGTATACAGTATAGTAATACTCCTCCTAATAATGCTCCCCAAAATACTGTGTCTCTCTCTTCTCTAAACGGAGAGGACGCCAGCCACGTCCTCTCCCTATGACTCTATAAATATCACTTCAGCAAGTAGTAGAGTAGTATACAGTATAGTAGTACTCCTCCTAATAATGCTCCCCAAAATACTGTGTCTGAGTAGTATACAGTATAGAAGTACTCCTAATAATGCTCCCCAAAATACTGTGTCTCTCTCTTCTCTAAACGGAGAGGACGCCAGCCACGTCCTCTCCCTATGACTCTATAAATATCACTTCAGCAAGTAGTAGAGTAGTATACAGTATAGTAGTACTCCTCCTAATAATGCTCCCCAAAATACTGTGTCTCTCTCTTCTCTAAACGGAGAGGACGCCAGCCACGTCCTCTCCCTATGACTCTATAAATATCACTTCAGCAAGTAGTAGAGTAGTATACAGTATAGTAGTACTCCTCCTAATAATGCTCCCCAAAATAGTATACTGTGTCTCTCTCTTCTCTAAACGGAGAGGACGCCAGCCACGTCCTCTCCCTATGACTCTATAAATATCACTTCAGCAAGTAGTATAGTAGTATACAGTATAGTAGTACTCCTCCTAATAATGCTCCCCAAAATACTGTGTCTCTCTCTTCTCTAAACGGAGAGGACGCCAGCCACGTCCTCTCCCTATGACTCTATAAATATCACTTCAGCAAGTAGTAGAGTAGTATACAGTATAGTAGTACTCCTCCTAATAATGCTCCCCAAAATACTGTGTCTCTCTCTTCTCTAAACGGAGAGGACGCCAGCCACGTCCTCTCCCTATGACTCTATAAATATCACTTCAGCAAGTAGTAGAGTAGTATACAGTATAGTAGTACTCCTCCTAATAATGCTCCCCAAAATAGTATACTGTGTCTCTCTCTTCTCTAAACGGAGAGGACGCCAGCCACGTCCTCTCCCTATGACTCTATAAATATCACTTCAGCAAGTAGTAGAGTAGTATACAGTATAGTAGTACTCCTCCTAATAATGCTCCCCAAAATACTGTGTCTGAGTAGTATACAGTATAGTAGTACTCCTCCTAATAATGCTCCCCAAAATACTGTGTCTCTCTCTTCTCTAAACGGAGAGGACGCCAGCCACGTCCTCTCCCTATGACTCTATAAATATCACTTCAGCAAGTAGTAGAGTAGTATACAGTATAGTAGTACTCCTCCTAATAATGCTCCCCAAAATACTGTGTCTGAGTAGTATACAGTATAGTAGTACTCCTCCTAATAATGCTCCCCAAAATACTGTGTCTCTCTCTTCTCTAAACGGAGAGGACGCCAGCCACGTCCTCTCCCTATGACTCTATAAATATCACTTCAGCAAGTAGTATAGTAGTATACAGTATAGTAGTACTCCTCCTAATAATGCTCCCCAAAATAGTATACTGTGTCTCTCTCTTCTCTAAACGGAGAGGACGCCAGCCACGTCCTCTCCCTATGACTCTATAAATATCACTTCAGCAAGTAGTATAGTAGTATACAGTATAGTAGTACTCCTCCTAATAATGCTCCCCAAAATACTGTGTCTCTCTCTTCTCTAAACGGAGAGGACGCCAGCCACGTCCTCTCCCTATGACTCTCAATGCACGTGTGAAAATGGCGGCGACGCGCGGCTCCTTATATAGAATCCGAGTCTCGCGAGAATCCGACAGTGGGATGATGACGTTCGGGCGTGCTCGGGTTAACCGAGCAAGGCGGGAGGATCCGAGCCTGCTCGGACCCGTGGAAAAAAGCTGAAGTTCGGGCGGGTTCGGATTCAGAGGAACCGAACCCGCTCATCCCTAGTTTTTCCCCCTTCTGAAGAATTAAATGAAGTGTGTGAAGTAGCGTGGGCTTTCCCAGATAAAAAATTGGTAATTTCGAAAAAGTTACTAATGGCGTACCCTTTCCCGCCAGAGGATAGGTCACGTTGGGAAACACCCCCTAAGGTGGATAAAGCGCTTACACGCTTATCAAAAAAGGTGGCACTACCGTCTCCGGATACGGCCGCCCTGAAGGAGCCTGCTGATAGGAAGCAGGAGGCTCTCCTGAAGGCTATATATACACACACTGGTATTATACTGAGACCAGCTATTGCTTCAGCATGGATGTGCAGTGCTGCTGCTGCATGGTCAGATTGCCTGTCAGAAAACATTGACACCCTAGACAGGGACACTATATTGCTAAACATAGAGCATATTAAAGACGCTGTCTTAAACATGAGAGATGCACAGAGGGATATTTGCCGGCTGGCATCGAAAATAAGTGCACTGTCCATTTCTGCCAGGAGAGGGTTATGGACTCGGCAGTGGACAGGTGATGCAGATTCTAAAAGGCACATGGAAGTTTTGCCTTATAAGGGTGAGGAGTTGTTCGGGGATGGTCTTTCAGACCTAGTGTCCACAGCAACGGCTGGGAAGTCAGCATTTTTACCACATGTCCCCTCACAACCAAAGAAAGTACCGTATTATCAGGTACAGTCCTTTCGTCCCCAAAAGAGCAGGCGGGGTAGAGGCGCGTCCTTTCTGCCCAGAGGCAGAGGTAGGGGAAAAAAGCTGCAGCATACAGCCAGTTCCCAGGAACAAAAGTCCTCCCCCGCTTCTTCTTCTAAGTCCGCCGCATGACGCTGGGGCTCAACAGGCGGAGCCAGGTACGGTGGGGGCCCGTCTCAAAAACTTCAGCAATCAGTGGGCTCGCTCACAAGTAGATCCCTGGATCCTTCAAGTGGTATCTCAGGGGTACAGGCTGGAATTCGAGACATTTCCCCCCCGCCGTTTCCTCAAATCTGCCTTGCCAACAACTCCCTCAGGCAGGGAGGCTGTGATAGAGGTAATTCACAAGCTGTATTCCCAGCAGGTGATAGTCAAGGTGCCCCTACTTCAACAAGGACGGGGTTACTATTCCACAATGTTTGTGGTACCGAAACCGGACGGTTCGGTGAGACCCATTTTAAATTTAAAATCCTTGAACACATATATAAAAAAATTCAAGTTCAAGATGGAATCGCTCAGAGCGGTTATTGCAAGGATGCTTACCTGCATGTCCCCATTTACCATCCCCACCAGGAGTACCTCAGATTTGTGGTACAGGATTGTCATTACCAATTCCAGACGTTGCCGTTCGGCCTGTCCACGGCACCGAGGGTATTTACCAAGGTAATGGCCGAAATGATGATACTCCTTCGAAAAAAGGCAGTTTTAATTATCCCATACTTGGACGATCTCCTGATAAAGGCGAGGTCCAGAGAGCAGTTGTTGGTATGGGTAGCACTATCTCGGGAAGTGCTACAACAGCACGGCTGGATTCTAAACATTCCAAAGTCACAGCGGGTTCCTGTGACACGTCTGCTGTTCCTGGGGATGATTCTGGACACAGTCCAGAAAAAAGTGTTTCTCCCAGAGGAAAAAGCCAAGGAGCTGTCATCTCTAGTCAGAGGCCTCCTGAAACCAAAACAGGTGTCGGTGCGTCACTGCACGCGAGTCCTGGGAAAGATGGTAGCTTCCTACGAAGCAATTCCATTCGGCAGGTTCCATGCAAGAACCTTTCAGTGGGACCTGTTGGACCAATGGTCCGGATCGCATCTTCAAATGCATCGGCTGATAACCCTGTCTCCACGGACCAGGGTGTCTCTGCTGTGGTGGCTGCAGAGTGCTCATCTCAGAGAGGGCCGCAGATTCGGCATACAGGACTGGGTCCTGGTGACCACGGATGCCAACCTTCGAGGCTGGGGGGCAGTCACACAGGGAAAAAACTTCCAAGGACTTTGGTCAAGTCAGGAGACTTCCCTACACATAAATGTTCTGGAACTAAGGGCAATTTACAATGCCCTAAGTCAGGCAAAACCCCTGCTTCAAAACCAGCCGGTACTGATCCAGTCAGACAACATCACGGCGGTCGCCCATGTAAACCGACAGGGCAGCACGAGAAGCAGGACGGCGATGGCAGAAGCCACAAGGATTTTCCGATGGGCGGAAAATCACGTGTTAGCACTGTCAGCAGTGTTCATTCCGGGAGTGGACAACTGGGAAGCAGACTTCCTCAGCAGGCACGGCCTCCACCCGGGAGAGTGGGGACTTCATCCAGAAGTCTTCCAAATGATTGTAAACCGTTGGGAAAGGCCACAGGTGGACATGATGGCGTCCCGCCTAAACAAAAAGCTAAAAAAGTATTGCGCCAGGTCAAGAGACCCGCAGGCGATAGCTGTGGACGCTCTAGTGACACCGTGGGTGTACCGGTCGGTTTATGTGTTCCCTCCTCTTCCTCTCATACCAAAGGTACTGAGAATAATAAGGAGAAGAGGAGTAAGAACTATACTCATTGTTCCGGATTGGCCAAGAAGAGCTTGGTACCCGGAACTTCAAGAAATGATGTCAGAGGACCCATGGCCTCTGCCGCTCAGACAGGACCTGCTGCAGCAGGGGCCCTGTCTGTTCCAAGACTTACCGCGGCTGCGTTTGACGGCATGGCGGTTGAACACCGGATCCTGAAGGAAAAGGGCATTCCGGAGGAAGTCATTCCTACGCTGATTAAAGCTAGGAAAGAAGTAACCGCAAACCATTATCACCGCATGTGGCGAAAATATGTTGCGTGGTGTGAGGCCAGGAAGGCCCCAACGGAAGAATTTCAGCTGGGTCGTTTCCTGCACTTTCTACAGTCAGGGGTGACTATGGGCCTAAAATTGGGTTCCATTAAGGTCCAGATTTCGGCTCTTTCGATTTTCTTCCAGAAAGAACTGGCTTCACTACCTGAAGTTCAAACTTTTGTTAAGGGAGTGCTGCATATTCAGCCCCCTTTTGTGCCTCCAGTGGCACCTTGGGATCTCAACGTGGTGTTGGATTTCCTAAAGTCACATTGGTTTGAGCCACTTAAGACCGTGGATTTGAAGTATCTCACGTGGAAAGTGGTAATGTTGTTGGCCTTGGCTTCGGCCAGGCGTGTATCAGAATTGGCGGCTTTGTCATGTAAAAGCCCTTATCTGATTTTCCATATGGATAGGGCAGAATTGAGGACTCGTCCCCAGTTTCTACCTAAGGTGGTATCAGCTTTTCACTTGAACCAACCTATTGTTGTGCCTGCGGCTACTAGGGACTTGGAGGACTCCAAGTTACTGGACGTAGTCAGGGCCTTGAAAATTTATGTTTCCAGGACGGCTGGAGTCAGGAAGACTGACTCGCTATTTATCCTGTATGCACCCAACAAACTGGGTGCTCCTGCTTCGAAGCAGACTATTGCTCGCTGGATTTGTAGCACAATTCAGCTTGCGCATTCTGCGGCTGGCCTGCCGCAGCCTAAATCTGTAAAAGCCCATTCCACGAGGAAGGTGGGCTCTTCTTGGGCGGCTGCCCGAGGGGTCTCGGCCTTACAACTTTGCCGAGCTGCTACTTGGTCAGGGGCAAACACGTTTGCAAAATTCTACAAATTTGATACCCTAGCTGAGGAGGACCTTGAGTTCTCTCATTCGGTGCTGCAGAGTCATCCGCACTCTCCCGCCCGTTTGGGAGCTTTGGTATAATCCCCATGGTCCTTACGGAGTCCCAGCATCCACTTAGGATGTTAGAGAAAATAAGATTTTACTCACCGGTAAATCTATTTCTCGTAGTCCGTAGTGGATGCTGGGCGCCCGTCCCAAGTGCGGACTGTCTGCAATGCTTGTATATAGTTATTGTTACCAAAAGGGTTATTGTTGAGCCATCTGTTGAGAGGCTCTGTTATGTTCATACTGTTAACTGGGTATAATATCACGAGTTATACGGTGTGATTGGTGTGGCTGGTATGAGTCTTACCCGGGATTCAAAATCCTTCCTTATTGTGTCAGCTCTTCCGGGCACAGTATCCTAACTGAGGTCTGGAGGAGGGTCATAGGGGGAGGAGCCAGTGCACACCAGTTAGTCCTAAAGCTTTCTTAGTTGTGCCCAGTCTCCTGCGGAGCCGCTATTCCCCATGGTCCTTACGGAGTCCCAGCATCCACTACGGACTACGAGAAATAGATTTACCGGTGAGTCAAATCTTATTTTTTATATATAATATATGCAATCATCTAAAAATGCAGAACACCAAATAAGACACAGTCACAGTGGCATAACTAGCATCACTGTCACAATGTCTTATTTGGGGTGCAGCATTCTTAGATGATTGCTAGTATTTTGTTATAAGCAGATGCCCAACTACTTTATCCCACTATTCACTTGCTGTTGGATTAGGGTGGTCTTCTGGTTGCCGGCGGTCGGGGTCCTGGCGACCAGCATACCGGCGCCGGAATCCCGACCGCCGGCAAACAGACATCTTTCCTCCCTCTTGGGGGTCCACGACCCCCCTGGAGGGAGACGCGCGCCACCGTGCCCGCAAGGGGCTCATGTACGCTCGCCCAGCTGTCGGTATGCCAGCGGTCGGGATCCTGGCGCCGGTATGCTGGTCGCCGGGACCCCGACCGCCGGCAAACCATTTTACACCCGTTGGATCCTTCATTGGAGTGCCACACCTCTATCCACCTATCCATTTCTTCATTTTGAAGGCTGTAAGTTTAAGTGGCAGTGCTAGACCCACCTTTTGTCTATGGGGTCAATTCTATTCAGCGACAGTTGAATAGCGCCGGGAGTTAGCTCCCATCGCTATTCAATTCAGCTCAAGTTAAGTCGGCGAAGGCTCGTTCTCGCCGACTTAACAGGTTGAATTGTTGGGAGAACGGGCATTCTCCGACTTAACTCCCCGGTGCGATGCTGATTCCCAACAGAATCAGCCTCGCGCGGCAGCACTTTTGTCGGGTTACTTCTCTCATCCCCCGGGGGTGAGAGAAGAATTCCTGACAATTGGTGTCACTTGGCGCTGTATTGAACTCCCGGCGCTATTCAACTGTCGCTGAATAGAATTGACCCCAAAATATGTGTGTATATATATATATATATATATATATATATATACACAGATATTGCATGGACCGGCACTCCCACTGTTTCAAACAATTGCCCTGGTGCCCTCTGAGAAAATGGTAGTTATACACTGCCCTTTTGTGTGTGTGTATATATATATATATATATATATATATACCCCCCACCCCAAAGAACCGGCACTCCAATTATTACATATGCTTTTCTGGTGCTATCACATATACCGTGGTTCACATATACACTTTCTGCGGTGCGGCACTCGGCATAAAAAGTAGTCAGCAGACTTGGATATAGATAACAACGTTTCAGTGTTTTTTTTTATTGCACTATCATCAGGCTGACAAAGACCTTTGTTAACCTGATGATAGTGTAATAAAAGAAACACTGAAACAATGGCCCTCATTCCGAGTTGTTCGCTCGCTAGCTGCTTTTAGCAGCATTGCACACGCTAGGCCGCCGCCCTCTGGGAGTGTATCTTAGCTTAGCAGAATTGCTAACGAAAGGTTAGCAGAATTCCGAATAAATAATTCTTAGCAGTTTCTGAGTAGCTCCAGACCTACTCCTACACTGCGATCAGCTCAGCCCGTTTCGTTCCTGGTTTGACGTCACAAACACGCCCTGCGTTCGGCCAGCCACTCCCCCGTTTCTGCAGACACTCCAGCGTTTTTCCCTGACACGCCTGCGTTTTTTAACAAATGCCGGGAAAACGCTGAGTTGCCACCCAGAAACGCCCCTTTCCTGTCAATCATTTACCGAACACCAGTGCAACTGAAAAGCGATGCAGAAGCCACAGCAAAACAGCTAAGTTTTGTGTTAAATAACTAAGCGCATGCGTACCATGCGCAGTAAGCGACTAATCGCAGCATAGCGAAAATCAGCAACGAGCGAACAACTCGGAATGACCCCCATTGTTTTCTATATCCAAGTCTGCTGACTACTTTTTATGCCGAGTGCCGCACCACAGAAAGTGTGTGTGTGTATATATATATATATATATATATATATATAAGTACCCCTAGCAGAGGGTCCAATACATAAATAAAGCAAAGGCGGCACTCAGATAAATTACCAAACAATTACTAGTTTGATCAAAGTTTCGAAGTTTACTACTAATAAAATCACCTACCTAATACCATAAACAGTGCCGCCTTTGCTTCATTAGATGTATATATACACACACACAAACACACACACAAACACACACATATATATATGTATATATATATATATTTATATATAATACACACACACACACACACATAAAATAGCAGCAGGTTAAGTACTCCTAGTGACTTACACACAGGTACACTGATGGCCATTAACCCTGCCACCAGTGTACCTGTGTGTGAGTGCAGAACCTGCTGCTATTTTGTGTAATCCTTCTGTTTGTTAACCCGCTGCAGTAACCAGCTTAAAGGGAGAGCCGGACCAAGCGGATTTATATATATATATATATATATATATATATATATACACATACACAGCGAACAGCGATGTGGCACTCAAGGCAATAATGACAGAACATACCAGCATTATTGGAGTTCTGTCATTATTGCCTTGAGTGTCACACTGCTGTTCGCTGTATACACACTACTCTTTTGGAGGCACCGGGCGTCTAAAGCTCTGGTATACGGGAATGCTGGGTCATTTGCTGTGTGTGTGTGTGTGTGTGTGTATATATATACCATAGATGAATGCGGCTCCCAGACAGTAAACACAGCTTAGACCATGGCTAGCGTATGAACATTTCACACTGTCCCCAATTCTCAGTCCCCTTCCATTGCACATTGCTCTTTGTGTTGATCTCCTATTTGCTTGACCTCTCAATGCCAGACTGGCCACTTATTTGTATATCTTGAAGTCCATTCTACTTGCCTGTAGGCAGAGCGCTGGCTGGGTGTTACTGTGATGTAATTTGTCTATATGGAACTTCCACTTTAAAAACTTAAGTTAAAGGCAGTTGTAATGGGCAGTATGGACGGTGTAATGGATAACATTACTCCCTTGCAGGACTGAGGTCTTTGGTTTGATTCTCACCATGGGCCTAACTGTGTGGAGTTTGTATATTATCCCCGTGCTTGCGTGGGTTTTCTCCCACAAGCAAAAAATATACTGGTAGGTTAATTGTCACTCAACAAAAAGGAACCCAAGTGTGTGTGTACATGGGCAGGCTAGATAGGCCAAGTGGTTATCTGCCATCAAAATTTTTGTTACTGAAAACTATCATAGACTGCTATAGCAACAGTAGACAGGAATTAAGTGAGACATTTATATTCTTTCTGTGCTACTGTACATGTATAGTTTGGAAAAACACGGTGTGGATCATTAGATCGACAGTGTCTAGGTCAACAATGTTTAGGTCGACCACTATAGGTCGACAGGGTTGGAAGGTCGACAGGGTTTCTAGGTCGATATGTGCTAGGTCGACAGGTCGACACAAGTTTTTGTGTGTCGTTTTTTGCATACAGTGACCGGGAACCCCAATTAGTGCACCGTGTCCCCTCGCATGGCTCGCTTCGCTCGCCGTGCTTCGGGCAAGGTGCCCATTCCAATCGTAATCCACGTGGATCGTTAAGTATGAAAAAGTTAAAAAAAAGATTTTTTTTTTAAAAACTCATGTTGACCTATCGACCTAGCACATGTCGACCTAGAAACCCAATCGACCTAGTGACTGTCGACCTATTCAATGTCAACCTAGACAGTGTCGATCTTCAGACCGGATCCCGGAAAAACTTGCTTCTCATAAGATGAAACTGTTGAAAATGTGTTCGTGAATGTTCTCTGACATGTACTGTAAAAGTATCTAATACTCAAAGCATAAATAGTTAATAAGAGAACAAAAACAATATGTTGACACCTGAATAGGCCACTTCCCAAAGGCAAAGATGTGCATTTCTTTATTTAATTGTAGGTTTTAATTAACATAAACTATTCATTGTCTGCTGTATGGTTTTTATTTTATTTTTTTTGCTTACAGTACGATATAAGTTTATTAAAAAAGAAAACAGAAGTACGGATGGTGTAATGGTTAGCATTACTGCCTCACAGCACTGAGGTCATGGGTTTTATTCTTGCCCTAACTGTGTGGAGTTTGTATATCCTCCCTGTGCTTGCGTTGGTTTCTTCTGGGTTCTCCAGTTTCCTCCCACAATTCAAAAATATGCTGGTAGGGTAATTGGCTCTCAATAAAAAAATTACCGTAGTGTGTAAGTGTGTGTGTGTACTTGTGTTTAGGGCAGACTAGCTGGGCCAAGTGGTTTTTTATCTGCCATCAATTCTGTGTTTTTATGTTATGGGGGCTTATGGCTGGGGAACAAAAATGGGAATGTATTGTTGTGGCATGATAATGTGTCGGATATAAATGTGTGCACTTTGTGGATATGAAAATATGCTATAGGTGGAGTACACTGTAAATGCAGTGATAAAAATATAACCAATAATAACTGCTACTGTATTTAATTTAAATCCTCATCCCTGTACAGACAGAGCTTTGGAATTGAAACCAACCAAATAAGATTACACCCTGACAGAGGAGCCAAGTGCATCCGGGCGTGCAGAAGCAGGATCAGCTTCACTGGGTATTAAGATCCTGCATAGCCATAGGTGGCGGTAAGCAGGAGTCTTTTTTGCCATTGTTACGGTCAGGTCACTGTGATGTTTAATGCTGGGTACACACTATGTGATATGTTGTTTGTTCAGCTGACAAACGACATATCACAAAGATATGTCTGTGAACGACATTGTTCACAGACATTTTGCATCAGCTCTGCAGCACAGCCGATGCCAATATATGTTGCAGATAAATCAGTACATCTGGCTGTCTGTATGACCAACCCACCAACCAACCCATATGCTGGCCAAAGAACTGCACAGAGTGACGTAGCTACCAGTTACTGTGGCCAGACATGTTAGCCGGTATATTGGTGTGTATGCACAATATAATTTGTGCATAGCACTTAACAAATCATTGGATCGGTTGAGCCCATCAGGCTTGCGGCCAATCCATCGCTCAGGTGTGTACCCAGCTTAAGAAATAGGTAACTTAAGCGCTGTTAATATTGTATGGTGGCTTGCCAGTAAATTAGAGTATGCTTCTAAAATTATTATTAACAGTTTCTTATATAGTGCAGCATATTCTGTTGCGCTTTACAATTGGAACAACAGTAATAGAACAAAACTGGGTAATAACAGACAGACCTAGAGGTTGGAAGGCCCTGCTTGTAAGCTTACACTCTACAGGGAAATAGACATTGATACACAAGGATAGGTGCTACCTATTGCATAATGGTCTTTCCAGATTGCAAAGGTTCTTAATGGGCTGTATGATATGGTCACTCAGCAATATTTGCCTGGGGTCTGGATGGTGTGAAAGTGAAGAAAGACAAAATATGTGAGGTTATGTGTGGATTGTATAGCTGTAATTAGAGAGGAGACACTGAAGATTATGTGGCTGAGCCCGGAATTTGATAAGCTTGTCTGAAGAGGTGAGTTTTCAGGAAACGCTTGAAGGTTTGGAGACTAGAGGAGAGTCTTATTGTGCGTGGGAGATCATTCCACAGGGTGTGTGCAGCCCAGAAAATGTGTAAACTGAAGTCAATAGGCGGGTTGCATACAAAGAAGAGAAACAGTAGCGGTGTGGCTAATCTGTGAAGGCCATTGGACCTTGAAGCTCTGGATATCTTCTGCAGCCCAGTCATTTCTTTGTCATCTCTATTGCCCCTTGGGAGTGCTTTGTCTAATAGGAGGAAGAAGGACACCATATCTTGGTGGGATTGCTCACCGTACTCACTCACTGTATGACAGTTGTCAGTGAAGAAGTTAACATAAGAGTCAAGAGAGTGGATTATGAGTGACATGTTGCAACCTAATGATGATACTTTTCTAGAAGGTGGTTTACAATCTCAACATAGAAGAGCCATGCACAACACATTTAAAGGCTTCCCATGTCACTTTCTCATTATCGTGTAGGACTCAGTAGAAGTTTTCAGCCTTAAGAAGTTGATGAATTTAATATAATTTAAAATGTGATAGTAGGCTGTCTTTTCGTTTGAAGTCATTTGGCATTTCTGGGTGGAAAATCACAGCACACAACCAAAATTGTCAGCAATATTAACACATTTAGAAGTACCTATTTTCATATCGGAAACACTTTAAATGTTGCACAGTGTTGTGGGAGACTTGTACATTATTATTATTATTATTTTTGTCAGCTTATTGTCCTCCACTTATTAGAATTTACAGACTACTTTAAGAAAAGCTAACCTGGACCATGTCTGCAAATCCTGGTAAAGGAAAACTCAGCGGTGCTGCACGAAGGAGAATTAACAAACGCAAACAAACTTCAGAAAGAGAACTATTGCAAAAGATTCCAAAACTCAGTACTTATTTTGGTAACCCATCTCAGAAAACTTTGGACACTGGTACATCATCAGAAGAGACTGAAGAATATCAGGAAGAGCAGAATGAGGGAGAGATTCAGCAAGATACAGGAGAGGCAACTATAGAACTACTTGATGGGTCCGAAGAAGCAATTGAAGGACATAATGATGCTGAAACACATGCTGAAACACATGAAAGAGAATGTGAAAATACTACAACAGCAGAGAATTTACCACTGTCTGCTGACAGAGCTCATTTTGGAGCGAGAGCACTGAAGTCTTTCGAAAAAGCAATTTGTTGTTCAGAGTGGCTTGTATCAGCCAAAGGGCCCTTTCCCAAAACAGAAAGATGGCTCTAGCAAAGGTCGCAGTTTCAGCGAACACTTTTACACACGCCACACAAAGTCTGGCTTAAGTTTACCAAGAATATGGCTTTCATACAGTCCAATTGCTGACAAATGCTACTGCACTCCATGTTGGCTATTTAGTACAACACAGAATCAAGCATGGACTGAGGGAACAAATGATTGGAAAAATCTGCCACGCAGCATCGAGAGGCATGAGAATTCTTCAGTACATTCAGAAGCATGTCAGGTGTACAATACCTGGAAAAATGATGCCACTGTGGATCTCTTGGCCAACAAGCAAATATATGAAAACCGGAAATACTGGCGTCTTGTACTGGATCGTGTTGTAAATGTCATCATTACGCTTTCAAGATGCAATCTAGCATTTCGAGGTCATCGCGAGTATGTTTATGATAAAGAGGATAATCCTGTGCCTGGCTCACGTGGAAACTTTCTTGAATTTATTAATCTGATAGCTAGATATGATCCAGTACTTGAAAACCTACTGAACAAGCCAAAGGGATCCACAAAATATTTAAGTGGGTCCATTCAGAATGAGATTGTTGAAATTCTTGCCAATCATGTGAAGCAGCAAATCATAGCTGAAATAGCACATGCTCCATTTGTCTCTGTTATTATGGACACCACAATGGACATTTCAAAGACAGACCAACTGAGCAAGATATTTCGTTATGTCACAATTGAGAAGAATCATGACGGTATACCAGTCACTCTGAGAATTAACGAATCTTTTGTGGGATACAGTGAAGTAAAAAGTCAAAAAGCAGATGATCTCTGGCAGCAGTCATAATGGAAGAAATTATAAATATCACAGAACTTCGGAAGTTAGGAGGGCAAGGATATGATGGGGCAGCCAACATGAGTGGGGCATATGGTGGAGTCCAGACTCTGATGAAGCAGAAGGCACCAAAAGCTCAGTATATTCATTGTTGTGCTCATGCTTTAAATCTGGTCATCAACGATGCAGTGAAGCATGTACAGGATTTGAGGCATTTTTTTTATCTGCTTGAAAGACTATACGTCTTCTTCAGTGCAATCAGTAGGTGGCATCGTCTACAAAAGGAAGGCAACTGCTCAATTACTCTAATGCGACTTTGCCCTACTCGCTGGTCATCCAGGAATCAAGCCTTACTTGCTCTGCGGACCAGATTTTTTGATGTTATGAAGCTGCTGACCATCTTGTCATTTACCGGGAAGAACGGTGAGGAAAAATGTGAAGCATTGTCACTAAAGAAATATTTTGAAAGTTTTTCTACTGTTATAACAGTGATTTTGCTGTCAAAGATACTTGGACCACTGGACATAATATCAAAGACAATGCAGTCACAGTCAAGTGATCTAAACACTGCTGTTGTGCTACTGCAGTCATTTGTGCAGGATATGATTGAATTACGCAACAACTGGGAAACTACGTTGTCCTTGGCAAAGGAGTTACCAAGTAGTTGGGGCATAGAATGCATGTTCTTTCCATCAAAACGGATTTGTCAAGTCAAAAGCTTCCACGATGATCTCTCAAGGGATTCTAGGCTACAGTCTGCTGAGAAACGCTTTCAAGTGGAAGTTTTTAATGCAGTTATCGACATCACTATTACTCAAATGGAAACCCGGTTTCAGGCAATGCAGAAGACATACAAACTGTTTATGTGCATACAGCCGAAGATCATTCTTGAGAAGAGTGTTGAGGAACTGATCGGGCTCTCAAAGGTTCTCACGAACCAGTATTCTGAAGATATTTCTGATGAGCTTGCTGACCAGTTAGTGCTATTTAAATTGACACTTAGTGTAAAACTTACTACCATTAATTCTATCAAAGAATTAGGCGAGTTCCTATTGGTCAATCATCCGGAATTGTCCAGCAGTTTTTCAGAAGTGATCACTGCAAGCCTGTTGTATTTAACACTTCCTATCACAGTTGCATTAGCAGAAAGAAGCCTGTCGAAGTTGAAGCTCAGTAAAACATACTTGCGCAGTACGATGTCTGAAACCCGATTGAGCTCCCTTGCAATTTTATCAATAGAGAACCAACGATTAAATAGTGTGGACACAGAAAAACTAATTGACATTTTCGCGGACTCAAGGGCCCGTCAAAAACCTTTCTGAGCAACTCTACATTGCTGGGTTATTTATATTTTGTGTGTAGAAGACTTAGGAGGTCATTCCGAGTTGTTCGCTCGCAAGGCGATTTTAGCAGAGTTGCTCACGCTAAGCCGCCGCCTACTGGGAGTGAATCTTAGCATCTTAAAATTGCGAACGAAGTATTCGCAATATTGCGATTACACACCTCGAAGCAGTTTCTGAGTAGCTTCAGACTTACTCGGCATCTGCGATCAGTTCAGTGCTTGTCGTTCCTGGTTTGACGTCACAAACACTCCCAGCGTTCGCCCAGACACTCCTCCGTTTCTCCGGCCACTCCTGCGTTTTTTCCGGAAACGGTAGCGTTTTTTCCCACACGCCCATAAAACGGCCAGTTTCCGCCCAGTAACACCCATTTCCTGTCAATCACATTACGATCGCCAGACCGATGAAAAAGCCGTGAGTAAAATTACTAAGTGCATAGCAAATTTACTTGGCGCAGTCGCAGTGCGGACATTGCGCATGCGCATTAAGCGGAAAATCGCTGAGATGCGAAGATTTTTACCGAGCGAACAACTCGGAATGAGGGCCTTAATACTGAATCACTATGTTCAACTCACTTTGTTTAAATATAATTGATAACGTGTTCAGTTACATGTTATTAAATCATAATTTGTTTGACTCTTCCCTGGACTTTCAATTGTAAGTAATTTTGCATACTAGATATGCTTACTTGTATTTTTGTTGCCTGCATAACCGTAAATCAGGTTCAAATTTGTTTTACAAAGAGTCGGCATGGGAAGGGGGGACAACAACATTAATCTTGCCTCCGGGCACCTGGGACGAACTTACGCCACTGAGTCCAGTCATATCCATGCTGGAGCACAGATAGTTAAATCAAAATATCTCAGGTACTAATTTGTCACCAGTGCTAAAGTATGGCTATCCTTAAAACCCAGACTGTTGGTTTGCCTTGAGGACCGTGGTTGGGAACCCCTGGAATAGGATGTTGGAAAAACTAGACAACATCTGGTACAAGGCTGATTAAAAAAACTTTTTGGGAAGGATAACTGTGTAAAGATATTAGGAAATTGTTACATAAACAAATTGATTGAACATCAGGATTTATGTTCCTACTGTTATATATAGCTGCCTATTATTATGCACTGGTCACCAGCCTGTGATATCTGCTATCCACAATTAGATATCTGGGAGGAACTTGCCGTATGATCTGAGGATAAGACTTTGAAAAGGAAAGAAGATGCTATTGAATATAGGGAAATAAATGTGGCAATATCAGTGTTGACGTAACAGATAAGTAATTACACTAATAAAGACGTTTGCCTATTACATATTTCTTTTAATTTTCTGGTGCGACTTACTTTAAGATTCTAAGAAAATATATCTAGGAACAAAAAAAATCTGAATTTTGGCCACACCATACTGTATTTTGTAAAAAAAAAAATAGTCCTGACTATAGGGCATAATTATTCAAATCTTCCTAGGTCAAGATAAATATTACATTCCAGGCCTGATGACAGCCTCCTGACCATACCACACGTCACAGGCTTTGGGGTTCATTATGAGTTCTGCCATCACCCTATCAAAAATGATATTGGATTGACAGTTCAGAACCAAAGTGTTTATATCCTTCAGTCACCCACTAGCTAAACTGGATTCCCTAAACTGCAGCTGTGCTTCTATGCAGTATATACAGTGCATGTCTGTACTGCCGGCAACTTAACTACATACCGTCTATACAAGTATATACTGTACATTAGTCGCCATGTAATAGCGGTCGTTCTGCCACTGAATGTAAGCTATTCCCTAAATAAAAAAATAAAAAAGTTTAAAATGTAATATTGCAAGCAAAAGTGCTGTGTGTGAATTGAAACAATAAGCCATCAATTGGTTTTATTCTTTCCACCACCTTCTAAAAACCCCCACACTATATATACAATAATGACTCGAACAACTGAACTGCAATTTAAAGAGGTCACAGCCAACTTTATTGATCAAATTAGAATTGGAATTCTAAAAGTGGGTAGCGACAAAAGCAGTGCCTAGGTTTGATTTAAGCAATCATTGGGGCGCGACCATAAATCCCGCCCCTGCGCAATTTAGCTGAGCGGTACGACTTCCCACCAAAATGGCATAGCACTGGGCCATCCTTGAGATGACGACCAAGTCGGCTCTTGAGGCCACGTCAAACTCACCGATTATCCGGGGGAAGTGCCGTCCAACTGTTGTTACGCTACTACAGACCGCCGAGAGCACTGCTTGCCGCCAGGCTACACCTCGTCTGTCAGATAATAATTATACTTCACATACACCTGACGGTGATTGCCACCATGACTCTCATAATTCATGTAACATAATGTCTCGCATAATTCATGTAATGATCCGACATATTAATTGGGCGGGTGGGTGGATATCTTCCCTGATTCCGGACAACAAAGAGAATGCAGGGTGTGCTCCCTTGACCTTATGTATCCCCCCAGGTAACTCTCCTCCCCCCTTCTCCATAGGCTGCTGCCCTGTGTTATCTCTCCTTCTGCACTCCCCCCTTCCTCTGGCACAACACCAGCTTTCTTACACTAAAAAGCCAGGCGCTTATTTTTTCTCCCACGTAATCGGTACACAAATTCTTTTACCGCAAGTGTTACTGTTGCAGCTGCTCATTTTCTATCCAACATTGATCCCAATATGGTTCAGCTTCATTAAAGGCCAGTACTCACTGGCAGATGTGGAGAGAGATGTGTGCTGAGCGAACCGCTCAGCACACATCTCTCCCCCGCTCAGCGCAGGGCTGCGCATCGCTATCGCTGTAGGGGGTACACACGGAGAGATCACTGCTTACAATCTAAGCAATCTAGTCAGATTGCTTAGATTTTAAGCAGCAATCGCTCCGTGAGTACCCCCCTTAAGATGTCTTGTTCGCCTGTGATATTCTGTGAAGAATAGAGATTATTACCATCTTGCTCTGATTTAACAACCAGCTATTATAGTTCCAAATTGCATATACATTGATCATTACTCTGGCAAAGTGTGGATTGTTATAAAAAAGGGACAATTGACTTTGATTATTTATGTTGAAAAGTCATATCAATTTGAGAATTAGACATATTTTAATAAATATATGAGCTATTTTCATTAAGATTGCATCGTGACATTCATACCTCCCAACCATCCTGCTTTTGTTGGGACAGTCTAGATTTTGGATGACTGTACGTTGATCAGGGTGCTTATCCTGATTTGTGCATTGCCACATGCTGTGGAGACAGGTGTCTACACAATTAGCAACATCTGAAAATATAATTTTTCTGGAAAAGAAATGCCTCCAGGGGCCTGGCCATGTCTCCCTGGGGTGTGGAAATGTTCCCAGTGCACAACACCACCAACCCATTTTGGAGATTGCCAGTGTTGTGAGGTAAGGGGAGCTCACTTGTTAAAGAAGATTACATACAGATATCCATCAACAGACAGACAGTTCCAATAATTTTTTCATCTGTTTCCACGTGTAGAAGGGATACAAGTTTGTAAAAGTGAAAAATTGAAAAAGTGAAAAATTTTCAGCAGTTTTTTGAAGGACAAATTTACATGGTTTTTCTTTAAAAATATTGTTTCTGGAGATGTGGCCTAGCTGGCTAACTGAAGAGGCAGTTTCTGCGAGCTCCAGAATCCACAATCATTTACCAGCTCCGAACATTCCCAAAGGGATTGGAGCGGGCTCCCCATCTCCTGTGTTGACTGCCCGGACTTCCACCGCCTCAGTGGGTGCCATTTACGGAGCCATTCACGGAGCTGGGGGCCGCCGTTTTAGGCATTTGAAAATTGCGGCCTAGCTGCCAGCTAGTAGCCTCGGCCCAGAGCATCGGGCTGCACCCGGAAATGGAGCGCGGCCGGAGTGGGCCCGTGGACCCAGCCCAATTACACTTGCAGTGCGGGGACATAAGTGGGGATGCATCTGGACACAGGCTATAGCGGATAGGTCCTCATAGAGTGCCCAATAAGGAAAAAAACCACGGCAACCAGAGGTGAGTGAAAGCTTTTTGCACCAGAGCCCAGTCTGAGTCGGCCTCTCCCCTCCACCCAGTGTATATTGATAGAGACATGTGAGTACAGTACCTACACCCACTCCTACCCTTACCCAAGTTTGTTATTGTGCCACAGCCAGTGGGATTCCGAGGGTCGGTCAAAAGACTGTACAGTGCTTAGTGGTCTGTGCTGGCACGTCCACTACAACTTTTTCCTCAATCCATCTGGCAACCGATCCTATTGTGGAGGGGTCCGCCACTCTGCCTCTTCTTTATTCTCATTTTTCTTCATTCCCATTTTTCATTTTCATCCTTTTTTTCACTCTATATTTTATTCTTCTTCCCTGTTCACATAATTTTTGTGAGTATAAAGAATTGATGTTGGTGACGTGAATATGTGTGGGTGCCTCCACCACTCTGATATGTTTTAACTGCACTCCTGATTCTTGTTCTATGGAACTGATACTGATTTAACCCGAACCAGATATTACCAAGACTTGTCCTCAATTTACTATCTTTAACATGCCTCCTAAACGATAGAAAGACTCTGCAGGAGTTTCCCAAGTCAGTTTCTTCAAAACCACTTCTCCAGCGCAGAGTGTCAAAGCTAATACCAAACAAGAGAAAAACCCTTCTCAATTGTCGGTGCTCAGTGCACCATTTGATCCGGCTCCTACATCCAGTTTGCAGCAACCACCCATGAGGGATGATGCCCCGCTGACAGTGGGGTCTATGAAACTCTTTCTAGCTTCATTCAAAGCAGATATCTCTGCAGAATTTAAGTCTCTGCAATCCTGTCAACAGGCAATTGAAGTGGCCGGAAACTGCACTGACCATATCGAAAACAAAATGGAGGAAGTGGTCAAATCACACAATGACTTTATCACACTACATGAAGATCTCCGAGCAGAAGTAACATCCTTACGAAGTAAAATATGTGATTTGGAGGACAGGTTGCGGCATAATAATATTAACATTCAAGTTACTGTGTTCCAGAATCAGTCTCTTTTTCGGAGCTTCAGGAATATGTTACAGACTTATTCATGAAGCTGATGCTGACAAACCCGATTACGGACTTCCTCCTGGATCGCATACATCGCATGCCTAAAGCTGGGAATGCGCCATTGGGCATTCCCAGAGATACATTAGTGCGTCTCCATTATTTTCATATAAAAGAAGCCTTTCTACGAGCTGCCAGACCGTGTGACTTTCCCACCCCTATCCTGGGAGACTTGCAAATTTTCGATGACTTGTCAGCTGCCACATTGGCCCTTCGCAGGTCCTTTGACCCAGTTACTAAAGCCCTTCGGAAAGCAAATATTCTCTACAGATTGGGCTTCTCCACGAAACTGGTGATCCGAAAAAAATTACTCCACACATGTTGCCTCCACGTCGGAAGAATGTATAAAATATCTGGTTTCTTGGAATTTGGAGCATATATCTTCAAAGGTTCTGGAAAACCTGCGCATTCTGTGAGAATGGTCCACAGCAAGCAAGTCTACTTGAGCCTCGTGTCTTCTTTATGGACTTGATGTTTTCTCATTATTGTTCTTTACCTCAGTTATTTCATTATAGTTTTGTAAGGTGTCTAAACCCCAGTTCATCCACCTTTCCCTGGACTCGATTGTACTGTATGTTATTTACAAGTCATGGATGAGCCAGGGAATTGCTTAATTGTTTAGAGTCCCTTGGGCCCTTCAGCTATTAGCGATAGGTTTCCACCCAAATTCAATATAAATAATATTTTAACAACATTTGAATGTTTGACGGGTTATCTAGTTATTAGACCACCAGGTTATCTGGGGACCACAAAGTTCATTATATTTATGTGCCCCAAGTTCCCTCAGGAGTGACGGAGGCACTAGTTATCCACGATCTCAACGTGCCACCTTTGGAAGTGGCCCTCTATAGCCCCTTTATGGTGCTATTATTTTTCTTTTCTGTGTTTCTGTAATTGTTTTTCCTTTTTTGTCCTTCTATACCCCTTTACCATTAGATCAGTTTACAGTATTGTTCCACAGTTCTTTTGTGATATGGTTTTTTCCTTTTTGGTCACATACACCAAAGTGTCTATGGTACCCTAATCTCCACTAACTACAATCTTTAAGACTTGTTTTCATTTATCCAAATGTATTTCCCATTCGGAACAATTTTTTAATTTGCTACATCGTTTATACCTTACGGGTTTACTCCATAAAATCTGGCCTTTGTTGGCGTAACTGTGGTTGTGTGGGTTCTCGCTTACATATATTATGGTTTTTAGTTTTTGCTCTTATTTCTAAAGTATTAAACATCTCGGTCACCCCAGACCCGGTGCTGGCATTGTTCCACCTGTATTGAGGTGACTTACCTAACAATAATAGATACAGTATATAACGGGCCACATACAAATCACTACAAAATCCCTGATCGTGAAAGACTGGCAATCCCCTCATATTCCAACTATCGCCCAAATTGAACAAAAAGTTCACTCCCACTATGAAAATGAAACAGCGGGGGAGTCCATACTCCTCAACCTCCAACCCCTGGAATAGATGGTTCTCACTAAAACATAAAATCAATATAACACTGTTCTTTCTGTTGTTACCTCCTCGAGGTAGACTCTCCCTCTTTCCCCGAATGCCGAGACCCCCCGTGACTGCTGTCACTAGAGGACCCGGCAGTCAATCAAGAAGCAACACGTCATAGCGCTCTCCTGATTGGCTGTGTGCGCTCCTAGCCTGTCAGTCAGGCATAGCACACTGGATATAGTGGAGGATTGCGGTCCTCCATTATAGTCAATGGTGGGAAAATTGTGGTCTGCAACTAACCGCGAGGTTGATTGAGGTCACCCACAAGAGTTAAGTCCGACAGTGTTTTACTATTCTCTCCCTAAAAACACTGTCTGCAATACGTATTACACCGACACCGGTAAATATGAATTGAAAAAGCACTGTAGTTTAGTAAATTACCATGTTTTTTTCTCAGAAAGTTGCATTCTCACACTGCCGATGTCAGTCGAGATTGATCTCGGCTGAAATCGGCAGAAATGCGAATATTGGTAAATATACCCCCTTTGTCTTTTTTTTATATTTGCTTACAATCTTCCCCATTGGGAGGTCATAGATTCCTGAGACAGCTGCGGTTTTGATCCTCCAAGTCCATACTCTGCGAGGCATACACAGAGGCATGATAGTTTTCTTTTGTCCATCAAAACAGTCTATACTCAGAAATGTGCATAACTAAAGAAGTTTTTAACTGATAGCCATAAATGTCTGATTAGAATTCAACTCATTCAACATTTACAAAGGTTTAAATAACATAAAGGTGCTCATGCTACAGAAAGTTAAAAGCAAAGCAAAAAAAAAAAGCCACAAAAAAAAGAGCAGACAGATTGAGTTGGGAAGTGGTGTGTCCTTGCTCAGATACAAATTTCAGTGTAAAACAAAGCTGCTACGTGAGTGCATGCCACCACACCACATAGGAGTGTCCCATATTCATGTTATGACACACAGTAGTACCCCTTTTACACAAAGCCATCAGCAGTAGTGCCACTAATACACATAATGCCTACAGTAGTAGCGCCCCTTATACAATGCCCACAGCAGTAGTGCCCCTTATGCAATGTCCACTGTAGTGGTATTGCACCTTATGCAATTCCCACAGTGGTAGTGCCCCTAATGCAATGCCCATTATGCCCCCAGGAGTGATGCCCCTTATGCAGTGCCCCCAATAGTAATGCCTCTAGTAATAGTACCTCCAGTAGTAATGCCCCCTGTAGTAGTGCCCTCAGTGGTAATGCCCCTGTAGTATTGTCCCCATTAGTAGTGCCCTCTGTAGTTGTGCCCCTAGTAATAATGCCAACAGTGGTAATGTCCCCTCTAGTATTGACCCATTAGTAGTGCCCCAAGTAGTAATACCCCCTGTGGTAATGCCCCCAGATTTAATGCCCCTCTGGTAATGCCTGCTGTAGTAGTGCCCCCTTTAGTATTGCTCCAGTATTAATGCCCCCATGGTAGTGCCCCTCACACACAACCCCCCCCCAAAAAAAAAATGCTTACTACTGCCATCTGGGTCTGCTCTGGCCACCCGCTCATCGAAACCATGGGAGAAACGCAATGAAGTCTCTACCATAGTGCACACTGCGGGACTCAGGAGCCGGAAGCTGGTAGGGAAGGACCCAGCTCCCTGGTGACATACTCTCAGCGGGCGTATGACATCTCCCTGGGTGCCAGGCAGACATTCTGGGTTAGGTGGGCTGGATAAGGCGGACTGGAACCAGTATTTAGACCAGCCTTATCATGGTGCTGAAATCAGAAGGATTTCTGCTTCTTCTACTCACCACTGAATAGCCTTCAATACCATTTACATACCTATTGAACAGTTCTCATACCTGTGGCATCTCGTTGGAGCCCAAGAACACCTACTCTCAAGTGTAGATGCAGATGAGGTGTGTACGACTGAATAGCCCATAGTTGCTCAAAATAGTAAAAGCAGGATCAGATGTATGCACAGTTGATAAAAAATTGTGAGATCTGTTCTCAAAGAGGACTTACATGGAACTGTGACTCAGACCCTGAGTGTTCAAAGCCTTTAGAACAGCGCAATAAAAATTAGTAAACATATTTACTGTACAAGCTGAAAATGTAATTTAGATAGCTTTGGGTCAAAGAAAAATAAAAATTTGCCTTAATTAACCAGTTAAGTACCGCATCACCCTTTTTCCATTGCAAACAGCCTGGAAATAAATTAGTTTTGGCAGACTAATGGCATCTGATTATAGTCTGAAATGGATCCTCAAGTAAGAGATGTATTTCAGAATTGTTCTGTTTCTTTTACCTTCCTAGAAATGATTTATGAATTTTGTTCTGCTTACACTGCCAAAATTATGCATTCCAAAAACTTTTCTTTTTCTTAAAAAAGGGTGATTTGAACAGGTGTGGTATATTTTGTCAGCATTCATAATATGGAAAAGAGAGTGCCAACATGCTGGCAATGACCACTTTGACCACATTGACATTCAAAATATTTGCAATGCATATTTTACCAATAACATGTGAGGGAAAGGGTAAAGAAGGAGGACTTGAGACCAGCTTTAAACAGTGGGGTGAAGGCAGTTCATAACTGAGAGCTGGTAGTAATAGCATTGGATTACTGTGGTGCCAGCTAAGCTTGCCACAAACACAGACCATGTTATGGGTCAGATATTGAAGACAGACAATATGAACAAGTCTTTCTCAGGATGCTCATTATGGTCTGCATTTTTGTTACATGTGCGAGACATGGCTGCAGACTGAGATGATGGCAGGAGGGTAGGAATTATTCCTTGCAGCAGCTATTTGACAAGTTTAAGAACTCAGTGTGCCTGATTAACTTATGGACATATTTGAGGAGATTTGGAACAGACAGAGGGATCAGGATATATTTTGGTTTAAGTGGGATCTGCAGACTCAGAATGGTGGAGGCCAGAAAGCTGTATTCCTTTACAGAATTACTTCAGTTTAAGGAAGTCTACCAGATTGGCTACAAAGACCTCAATTGGTCATAATTCCTCCAGTAAGTATCTAAAGCACCTGAAAAATGCATAGGAACCTACTGGGGTCATACTACCCTTGGTAGGACAAGTTGTGAGCATTCTTCTTAACAGAAACACAGATGGAGGGCTTGACAAATCAGTCAAAAAAGTATTCATTGAAGTTAGATTCCTACTTTGATCAAATCCTTCCAGGCACCAGAAGAGGGAAGTAGAGCATCTTAGTGCATGGCGGTGAGGTAGTGGCCAAAGAAACAAAGGTTATCTAATGTATAGGCTGATCTGCTCTGAAGGTGGCACTTAACCTAAAGGAAAAAATGCTTAATCTGCAGGTACTGGTGGAACTGCTCCCTGGAGAAACTGTACTGGTCTAAAGATAATCCTACTTGAGACCATATGGAAGCCATGTGTGGAAAAAGACATGGGGGGAAAACTGTGATAAACCAGATTGGGACAATTGGGGATGGTGAAAAAGAGAAGCTAGCCACCTGTTAGAACATGCTGAGGTGGAAATGAGAGCCACTTGCTATTGACATTTTTATGACTAAGCAAATTCCAGGAGGTGAACACCACTGCATGCACTGTGCCAATTTAGCTGAATAATAGTCTTTACGAAAATTTGGGATGTCCAAGCTACCCACAGCTGAGGATCAATGAAGATTGCGAACAAAAAAAAATGAAAAACCACAGACTTTTGCCAGACCAAATAAAATAGCTAATTTACGGTATGCAACAATTAAAGAACTGGGTGAAGGAGAGGCACTGTTGTATAAGGCATGGAATAAATACAGTAGGCACTAGAGAATGTTCACTTTAATTAAGGTCATATGCCCTACCTTAGATATAAAAATGCTATTCCATGACTCTAGATCACCACTAATGCATTAATGCAGTTGAGAAGGTGAGTAGTTGGCTCAATAGAGAGCTCGTCTTTTTGTAAGCGTAACCCTTAAATAATTAATTTGGGTGGAACTCCATTGAGAAGGAAAATGTAATTGCAGGAGTTTCCTAAGTTTTAAGAGAATAAAAGAAATACAGAATTTCAGTTTCAGTTTTATTAATTGTTAAGTTAGTCACTCCTGTAAAGGTTTGAATTTCGGTAAACATATTAGTGAGCAAAGTCATGGAGTATGAGAATGTCATGTCTGTAAAGAGCAACTATCGGTATGCTGGTGGAAAGAGCAACAACTGTTTGCCTACAATATCTGGGTTTAGTCTAATATTGGTTGCAGGGGCTTTGAAAGTAAATGAAAAAAAAAAAAATAAGGGGACACCATGTTTAGTTCCATTACCAGCAGTATATACATTCATTAGGACTTAGTCAAAGTGGTTAAAGGCTTTCTTAGCATCCAGACAGTAGTTACTACACAGGGATATATCTTAACCTTCATTAAGGACAGCCAAGATACTGCCCTCTTCATAGCAGGGATAACTGACCTAACCTTCAGTTTAATAGGAACGTTTTGTAAGTCAGAAATACATTAAAGTTCTTGTAACATGAGGCTGGAAGACCAACATAATGCATTTTATATATTTACATAACACATATATCAAATATGCGCAGCTAAAAGTATGTACATTTTCATGCATTTCTATATGATTTCAACAGAAAAGTCAAAGTGCATCCCATTTTATGAAAGATCACAATCCAGCCAGAACTGTAAAACTGGTCAGTGTCCGTGAATTTGTTCACATTCGTGGTATAGTAGATGTCCCTTGTATACAGAGAAAATGGATCTGCATGTTTAATTACTGATAACCTTACATGACTGTGCATATTTGAAAGACAAACCAAGACAAATATGTTTATCTTTAACTTCCTGTGAAGTTTTTCCTATTGTCATGTTTTTATCAGTTCAGATCATTTTTCTTTTCCGTTGTTTATTATGTCTGCTTTCCGTATTACCAGCTATATATGTTACAATTTTGAACACATTCTTAGTAAGTTAAAATACAGGAAAGTGTAGTGGAAGAAGAAATGTAATAAGTGCATCCAGTACTTTGGCTCCGTTTCCATGGGGGCCATGGGGTGTGTATGTTGTAGGTAAAAGCGTGTTTCACCAATTTGCAGTCTCCTTTCTTACTCTCCTTGGTTTAGTGAGCTTTGAATAAATTCAAACAGGAAAGATCTGAGACCTAGAAGACTGCCAAAAATTCAGTGGTCTCTGGGAGCGTGACAGTTGAACTAGTAGACCTTTGTGGTATGTGAAACTGCTGGAAAGAATTGCTTTGCTCAGGAGCCAGTGACGGCACGGCTGGATCTCGGAACATAAGGGCTTGCCAAAGTGTCTGTGCAAAAAGAGATTCACAGTGACTGAGTGGTCATTCTTTAGGTTTATTCAATTAAATGGCATTCCTTTTCTCACTGAAGATAGATGACAAATGACTTCTACTTGTGGGGTAACATATACATTACTTGCAAAGAAAACATTTACCAAATAGAAGTAATTGAGGGTCCTGGTAATTTATTTACTCGCAGTCCTGTCTTGTATTTTGTTGCTTCTGTTAGTTTGGGTTTGTAGTTGTACTATGAGAACTAGAGCACCTTGACTAAGCAGAATTAATATATGCTATGTATAATTTATCTCTTATACTTCTGTGTAATGCCCAAAATACAGCACGATTTCCAATACTGACTTGTTCCAAATGTGTGTGTATGTATAGATAGATAGATAGATAGATATAGAATGTGTATGTGATTCTAAAGGGCCCTACAGACACGGCGATCTGCCGCCAAGCTACCCGACCGCAGATACGGCAGACAGGCAACCTGGCGGGCGGTGACCCGGCTCCATAGCAGTGCATGCAAATATATACGAGATCGTACATATTGGCCTGCATGCACAAGCGACGGGGCACCAACGATGAACGAGCGTGGGGCCGTGCATCGTTCATCGTTGCTGCCTCCACACTGAAAGATATGAACGGTATCTCGTTCATTAATGAACGAGATTGTTCATATCTTTCATTAATATTGCCCAGTGTGTAGGGACTATAAGAGATAGATAGATAGATAGATAGATGCTGTAGATAGACAGAGAGGTAGATATAGAATATGATTCTAAGACATATATATAAATTACAGATTGTATATGATTCTCACCAAAGTACATACTTCACTTGTCTGGACGCAGGCTGGCAGAACAGGGCTGTAACTAGGTGTGTGCCGATGGTGCATTGCCCACAGCGCAAATGCACTGAGGGTGCACCATCTGGCAGCACACCTGCACGGCGACTATCTCCAGACTCCCGTGTTGTGCACATACTCACTGCCGCCGACGGCACCGCCTGTGTCCAGCTGACGACACCGCCTGTGTCCCACTGCCGGCACTGCCTGAGTCCTGCTGATGGCGCCGCCTGTCTCCCATCACCCACCGCTGCCGCTGTAAAGGACCCGGGAGCTAGCCTGGCAGCAGCGCTGTGCTCACTGTCTGCCTCAGCTAATTGGCCCAGCCATGAACGCCGGCTCGGGAAAGACGTGATGACGTCAGATGTCTCTCCCGGCTTACACAGAGACTCTCCCACACTGCCCTGCGCCCTGCCCTACCGCTGTACAGCGAGCGAGGAGCTGATAGTTGAAGGAGGAGGAGATCCTCATTTTCCTCCTTCTGGTGAGTAAATTACGAAATTACGTTTTATAAAGAGAAAAAATACATCCATTTGAATGGGGACTCTGTCTGCCGTAATGTGTAAAATATAGACGCTCTCTGCCGTAACGCGTAAAAAGGGGCCGCTGTCTGCCGTAATGTGTAAAAAGGGGAATCTGTCTGCCGTAATGTGTAAAAAGGTGGACTGTCTGCCGTAATGTGCAGAAAGGGGGACTCTGTCTGCCGTAGTGTGTAAAAAGGGGGACTATCTGCTGTAATGTGTAAAAACGGGGACTCTGCCGTAATGTGTAAAAGGTGGACGCTGTCTGCTGTAATGTGTAAAAGGTGGACGCTGTCTGCTGTAATGTGTAAAAGGTGGACTCTCTCTGCTGTAATGTGTAAAAAGTGGACGCTATCTAGCGTAATGTGTAAAAAGGGGACGCTGTCTGCCATAATGTGTAAAAAGGGGACGCTGTCTGCCGTAATGTGTAAAAAGGTAGACTGGCTGCCGTAATGTGTAAAAGGGGCTCTAGCTGGTGTAGTGGCGCTACTGTGCGGCGTAATTTGAATAATGGAGACTACTGTGCACCGTAATATGAATTGGTTTTATTTTATGACCACACCCCTTCCCCATTAAGCCACGCTCCTATATTTTAAATGCGTGCTGCCCCTATTTTACATGCAGGGTGGGGGGGAGGAGTCACCAATGCCGTTTCTTGCACACAGCGCTAAAATGTCTAGTTACGGCACTGCGGCAGAATACTGCAAATCACTGTTGGCACATATGCGTACATGCATTTCTGGGCATTTGCAGATTAATTCCATGAACTATACAAACCTGCATACATCCCATTCTGCATATTGTGACAATACCAAATATATACTATGGAGCTGAAGCAGAGTTAAATGCAAGTCGGCCACAATTACACCTGTATTGAGAGCACAGAGGTTAAGCGGATGTTACCCATATGAAGCATTGTATGAGACCACATCCCCCCTAAAAGTACACCAATTACACATATGCCATCATTATCAGTGCACACTTGCAACAGCCTTCATGCAAGTGGTCTGTCTGAAAACTGGTATATTTACGCTTCCACACATCTCTTCCATTGACACTCTCACTAAAGTTTGCCTATGTGCAAATGCCCCGTTTCCACCCAGTGAAGCCCATTTAGCCACAAGTGGAGATGTGATTGAGTTACATACAAATCAGCATTGCTCGTACATGTGTGCGCTCGCCTCCTGATCTTATGCAGCACAAAACCACACAAGATCTATTCTCAAAACTGACTTCACCGCTGCATCAGCCTTTAGGCCTGATTCTTCCTTGACAGAAATGTGCATAGTTAGCCTTGCTCTGTTTTCTGGCAGTCTAGTCTGAATAGTAAAACAGTCTTCCGACAAGTAAAATCCTTATCTTAAAGTTCTCTGACAAGCAACCAGTTAGTATATAAAATAGTAGTTAGTAGCACTATTATATAAGCAACTTGCAGTTTATTTAGTAATTGTTTAAAATAGCAGTGCAGTACCTACTGTAGATAGATTGTGTTATTATGGCTCTGCCAGTTCTGTAATACAGAATCAGTAAAGCTAACCAAATTTAAATGACCACAGTGTGAGCTGGAGAAAAACTAGAATCTTTTATTAATAATAATCTAGGGTAATGATAGGCTGTGCATCAGTTACCTGGTGAGTGTAATTTTCTGCATTCCTGATTAGACAGCCTTGCATTAAGTGAGGATTTACTATTTCCTTACTGCCTGGAATCTCAAAATATTAATCTCAACCATCTGTTAAATTGTTGTCAATGAATAAGCATGTCTATTGTGCAATATAGGATGTAGTTATGTGACCAGTGGTCACTATACCAGCACCTACATCCCGCCCATTTACTATCCCGACGGTCGGCATACCGACCAACAGGGACTGTTCCCACTCGTGGGTGTCCAAGACACCCATAGAGTGGGAATAGTATTAAATAATGGTGCGCTCCGTACCTGTCTTCAGATGCATAAGGTCATGTGGGCGCATCCCCTATGTTCATCCCCTAGTGGCAGTGTCTCAGGGAAGCGGAGACTAGCGCATGTTCGTTCCTCCATGTTAGACAGTATGAAAGCTGAGACCAGAGAGAGCGGAGCTCAGTGTGAGTGTGAGAGAGACACATCCGCGTTCCTGCATGTACCGCGCTGCTGGAGCTATCAGAGAATCGGGCAGTGCATTCCCTTCACAACAGGAGTCAGACTGCAAGGATGTGCAGTCCTCCATCCCTTACCACCGGAAACATCCCCTGCTGACATACCGCAGCCACATGAGCATACTGATAAGTACCGCTACAATTACTGTGTTACTTTGTCTAATCGTTGTGTTGTAGTCGCACAGGTAAGTTTATATCAAAGACAGCGCCCTATTTATCTCATATGGCTATTTGTATTTATGCATAAAGAGATGGGGGGTGCTACCACAAGCAACAATATATATTCAAATAGAAAGAGGGACAGAAGAAATTTGCTTTATAGCGGTGCACACAGCTACGAATAATAAAATATAACCTTTATTTCATAAATGATTAAAAAGTGTTATCGAAATATAAAATGAGAATAAAGAAAGTGAATGCAGATAGGAAAAGTGATTCAAATTAGGAACTCTTGCGCTTCAGTAGTCCACTGATCTCATGAATTGTTTATAATAAAATACATACATGCAATCGTGTCTGGGTCTTGTGTCAGTGCATGAGTTGTGCATCTGATTGGTAATCTGTCTAATGCCTGCAGACTACAGAAAATTCAAATATCCAAATTGGTTCTTATGATTAACACCAATCTTATATCGCATGGTATTTGAAATGGACCTTGAGAGCTGCCACAGCTAATACAGATGATATACCTATTACAAAATAAAGTGAGGGAGATTATACATCCGTATGAATGAATTAAATCTTTTATATTCAAATACTGCAATAAGACGAGGGCTCAATAATTAGTCTATTATCCATGCATTTGAAAGTATTGACAACAACAAACTGATACTCTGAGAAGGAGTGATATGAAACACCGTATGGGCATAAAACTATACTGACATAAGGGGTTGACACAGAACAGGAATCATCCAGGCTACGATACCCTAATGTATTGACATAGAACAGACACTTTTGAGTGTGAGGAGGACATGCTAATGTATTAATATAGAAACAGCAAGTCGGATAATGTTATAATTATGGAGAGATAGTGACTCCATTGGACATACTGTGCCGCTCAGCCACATATTGTAATCCCGAGAGGGTTGACAAACCATATTGGGGCCGATATAAGATTGGTGTTAATCATAAGAACCAATTTGGATATTTGAATTTTCTGTAGTCTGCAGGCATTAGACAGATTACCAATCAGCCACACAACTCATGCACTGACACAAGACACAGACACGATTGCATGTATGTATTTTATTATAAACAATTCATGAGATCAGTGGACTACTGAAGCGCAGGAGTTCCTCATTTCAATCACTTTTCCTATCTGCACTCACTTTCTTTATTCTCATTTTATATTTCGCTAACACTTTTTAATAATTTATGAAATAAAGGTTATATTTTATTATTCGTAGATGTGTGCACCACTATAAAGCAAATTTACTTTGTCTAATAAAAGAGGCCAATTACCCAATATTACAGCATATCCAAGTCACCTGTGTGTATACCAAATAAACCTGCATTGCTGTTTAACTCATTAAGTGTGTGGACTAACGTCACTGCACCAGGCACCGCAATACTCTGCCAACAGGTTATGGGCCCAGCCACACGTGTTTGGAGATTAACCTCTGAGTGTTTGAGTAAATTGCAAAGTATAAAAGAACACACAAAGTTAAAAGTGACATTTTATAGAAGCACTGGGAAGATGTATAACACAGGTCACAGTATGAACTTTGGTAAGCTGAAAGGTTCAGAGAACTACACTACATGGAAGTTTACCATTATGCAGCTTAAGCGGGAAAAGTTGTGGAAGGTCACAATAGACCAAGGAGCAGGTCCTAACCCAGATGATGTAGACAAAGCCATCAATACGAATGTTTAGCTGTGGAGCAGCATGTCTATTCAATAATCAGTGGGAAAGTGTCAGCTAAGGACACGTGGACAGCCCTGCAAAGTGCGTTTGAAGACAGAGGTATGATGAGAAGGATAAGTTTGAGACGCAGTCTATACAGAACGAAACTGAGTGCCTGCAAAGATATGGACGATTATATTGATAAGTTATTGTCGACAGCTCAGCAGTTGGCATCTGTGGGAGCACAGGTGGATGAGGAAGAAGTGGAAATGGTGATGTTGCAGAATCTGATGCCAGAATTTGATTTTTTGGGTGGTTGCTTTAGAGTCAAATGATACTAAGCTGACAACAGGGATTGTAAGGGCCAAGCTACTACAGTTCCAAGAGCGTATTCCTGTTGAGACCATAGCTGAGGGTTCTGCCTTGATCACAAAGGGCACAAAGTCTAAAAAGCACAAGTTCAAGTGTTTTGTATGTCACAAGATAGGACATAATGTTTCAGATTGTAGGATGAGAAAATCCAGTTGTGCGCAGAAGCAGCATGACCAGCCAAATGAGTCAGCACTGAATGTAGCAGACAGTCACAGGATGGATTGCTGGTACATGGACTCGGGGGCCACTAGGCATTTCAGTTGCAATCAGCATTGGTTAAATTCTTTAACACCGTGTGTACCCACTAAAGTTACAGGGATTGGAAATAAAGGTGGTCATTCCGAATTGTTAGCTCGTTGCCGTTTTTCGCAACGCAGCGATTAGGTGGAAAATGCGCATGCGCATGGTACGCAGCGCGCATGCACTAAGTTATTTATTACAAAACTTAGTAGATTTACACAAGCTCGAGCGATGTTTTTTTATCGCTCGAGTGATCGTAGTGTGATTGACAGAAAGTGGGTGTTTCTGGGCGGAAACTGGCCATTTTCAGGGAGTGTGCTAAAAAACGCAGGCGTGCCAGGTAAAAACGCAGGAGTGGCTAGAGAAACGGGGGAGTGGCTGGCCGAACGCAGGACGTGTTTGTGACGTTAAACCAGGAACTAAACGTACTGAGGTGACCGCAATCTAGGAGTAGGTCTGGAGCTACTCAGAAACTGCAAGGAATTATTTAGTAGCAGTTCTGCTAATCTTTCGTTAGCTATTCTGCTAAGCTAAGATACACTCCCAGAGGGCGGCGGCCTAGCGTGTGCAATGCTGCTAAAAGCAGCTAGCGAGTGAACTCGGAATGAGGGCCAAAGTCCTTACTGCATCACAAGCTGGGACAATAGGGGTAATTCCAAGTTCATCGCAGCAGGAATTTTGTTAGCAGTTGGGCAAAACCATGTGCACTGCAGGGGAGGCAGATGAGAGTTAGATTTGGGTGTGGTGTGTTCAATCTGCAATCTAATTTGCAGTGTCAAAATAAAGCAGCCAGTATTTACCCTGCACAGAAATAAAATAACCCACCCAAATCTAACTCTTTCTGCACATGTTATATCTGCCTCCCCTGCAGTGCACATGGTTTTGCCCAACTGCTAACAAAATTCCTGCTGCGATCAACTTGGAATTACCCCCAATGATAGTGCATTTAAGAATTGGAGGATAAATAGTTGTTACAGACATCAGAGATGTATTGTTCGTGCCAGATTTGGGAAGTGATCTCATTGCTGTCAGCTTCCTAGAGAAGAAGGGTTACAGAGTCCAATTTGAGAAGGGCAAGTGTATGGTGCAAAAAGAGGGACTGTTATTGCTTCAGCAACCCAGTGCATCCAACTATATGTCCTGGACACTGATTGTACTGCAATGATGGCTATTGATGCAAACCAGTCAATGGAGCTGTGGCACAAGTGCTGAGGTCATCTAGGATATGACAACGTCCAGAAACTGCTAGATGGAATGGTAACAGGGATCACCCTGAGCAACGCTTAAAGACCCTTGTGTGAGAGTTGCATAAAAGGCAAGCAAACTCACAACCCATTTCCAAAGTCAGTTAGTAGAGCAGAGACACCACTAGCTCTAGTACACACTGACATATGTGGTCCAGTGGAGGTGGAATCGACCAGTGGCTACAGGTATTTCATGACTCTCATTGATGACGCCACAAGAATGACACACGTGCACTTCATTAAAGAAAACAGTGGGGAATACAAAAACCTGGTGGAGACTCAGATGGGTCTGAAACTAAAGATCATGAGATCAGACAATGGTGGAGAGTATGATAACAAAGTCTTAGCCGCATTCCTTAGAAAATATGGCATAAAGCACCAGATAACAATTGCCTACTGTCACAACTGAGGGTTTAGGCTGCCAGGAGGAAGCCTCAGTTGTAGGGGCTGGTATGAAATTAAACCTAGAAGGTTTAATCAGACCCCTGGACATGTAAGTGTAGAAGGATTACCCGAAGGTGTGACCATGACAACCAGGTTAAAAGTCAATA
Source organism: Pseudophryne corroboree (assembly GCF_028390025.1). NCBI lineage: Eukaryota > Metazoa > Chordata > Amphibia > Anura > Myobatrachidae > Pseudophryne > Pseudophryne corroboree. The sequence goes on from NC_086447.1 coordinate 502,836,077, forward strand.
AAAGGTTTTATTAACAGACTCCGTGTATAAACAACAGTATTCACAGTTGATAAAAGCAAATGGCATATAATACAGTTCCTGGATCACTTATAACCATAAAAGGTATCACAGAGCACTGGTAGGTTGAGGAATGGATGTTAAAGTCCCTTGATGGATTAACCTTACCAGGCCTGGCTGTAGTAGTGAAGATAGCCGAGGAACACGCCAGTGGAAGTATAGATGTAGTTGGTAACTTGAACAGACTGTTGTAGATACTGGATGGAACCAGCCAGGTGGTAGAGACACGGAGTGGATGCTGAATGGAATCAGCCAGGTGATGAAGACACGGAGTGGATGCTGGATGGAACCAGACAGGTGATGAAGACACGGAGTGGATGCTGGATGGAACCAGACAGGTGATGAAGACACGGAGTAGATACTGTAAGATGCTAGGGAGCGTGGAAACAGAAGAGTAGTGAAGAGGTTACCGGTGGTAGTGGATACTGCTGGTAAGTAGGGATCCGCTGGAATAACACCGGCACTTTGAAGAAAGTGAATACTGCTGAAAGCTGACTGCTGGAAGCAGATGGGTTAGTAGCTGGAAGCTGGAATAGCCACGGAGGGCTGCAGAGTCAGGCTGCACTGCAGGATGGAAGGCAGGTGCGGGTCTCGTAGTGGATGCTGGAGACAGGAGCTGGAACCTGGAGAAACAATCACAGGAGAGAGACACTGGAACAAGGTTTGACATACAAAGCACTGACCATTTCCTGGTTCAGGCACAGGATACTTATAGCTGCTGCAGGGCAGGCATTGGCTGGCCAATCATGCAGGTTCACTGTGCAACGGATTGGTGGAGACTGAACATGTGACTGAAACAAACATGGCTGCACCCATGTTAGTACTTGGAGGGAAAGCTGGTTTGGAAAACCATGTGGAACCATAACAGCAATGGCGGCGCCGGCCGCGGAGGACAGGAGACGCCAAACTGACAACTGCACACTGAGACACATGGATGACAGTGGAGGCCACGGCAGGCATGGGGCACCACTCTGACAACCTGCATACTGTAACACAGGAGCGGAGGCCGCGGAGGACGGGAGACGCCATGCTAGATTCAAACATGGCGCCACTGTGACAGTGTCTCAGAGTGACAGGAGGGATATGCAGAGTGTGGACATCAGGAACACAGATGAGATCCGGCCCTGGAACGCTGAGCCAGCCTCAGAAGGCATCTAAAAGGCAAGTAATGGCGTCCAGATACCCGGATCGTGACAGCACCCCCCCCTTTAGGAGTGGCCCCAGGACACTTCTTTGGCTTTTGAGGAAACTTAGAGTGGAAATTCCGGACCAAGGCAGGAGCATGGACATCCGAAGCATTGGTCCAAGAGCGTTCTTCAGGACCATAGCCCTTCCAATCAATAAGATACTGCAATTGACCGTACGGAAACGTGAGTCCAGAATCTTGGCCACTTCATACTCAACTCCCCGTTGAGTTTGGACTTTCGGAGCTGGAGGAAGTGCAGAATGAAACCGATTCAGGATCAGCGGTTTCAACAGAGACACATGGAATGTCCTGGGTATTTTTAGGAAGGGAGGTAACTGGAGTTTGTAGGCAACAGGATTGATGACTTGTTCAATTTTGAAAGGACCGATGTAACGAGGTGCAAATTTCATGCTGGGAACTCTCAACCTCAAATTCTTCGTGGACAACCACACACGATCACCCACCTTGAGAGCAGGAACTGCTCTACGCTTCCTATCAGCAAACTTCTTGTACCTGAATGAGGCTTTGAGCAGGGCCGCTCGCACACTGTTCCAGCTGTTACAAAACTGACGCAAGGTGACATCCACTGCTGGAACTGAAGTTGCAGGAAGCGGTTGGAATTCTGGAACTTTAGGGTGGAATCCATAGTTGATGAAGAATGGTGTTGAAGAAGATGAGGAATGGTATTGATTGTTGTGGCTGAACTCGGCCCAAGGAAGGAGTTGAGAGGAAGACACATAAATGCGGAGGAAGGCCTCCAAGTCCTGATTCACCCTCTCGGTTTGACCATTGGTCTGAGGATGATAAGCTGTGGAAAACTTTAACTTGACTTGGAGGGCTTGACATAAACTTCGCCAAAACTTGGCTACAAATTGTACACCACGATCGGAGATGATTTCTTCAGGAAGACCGTGGAGTCGGAAGATCTCTTGAAAAAACACTTGAGCCAGCTTGGAAGCTGACGGAAGACCGGTGAGAGGTATGAAATGTGCCATCTTGGTGAACCGGTCAACTACCACCCAGATGGTATTAAACTTGTTGCACATGGGCAGATCTGTAACGAAGTCCATCGACAAATGGGTCCAAGGTCGACGGGGAACAGATAATGGAACCAGTTGCACAGCGGGCGACTGGCGGGATACTTTGTGTTGGGCACACTTTGGGCAGGAGGCAATAAATTCCATGACGTCCTTCTTCAGAGTTGGCCACCAATAGGACCTAGAGATAAACTCAAGGGTTTTCTGGATGCCTGTATGACCGGCAAAACGGGAGGCATGGGCCCAATGCTTGAGCTTCTTCCTTAACACCGGCTTCACAAAACTTTTCCCTGGTGGAGGCGTAGAGTCCATCCCTACCGTGGAGAATGCCAACGGATTAATAATAGGATGCTTGTCCGAAGACTCGGACTCATTTTCTTGCTCCCATGAGCGGGAAAGGGCATCGGCCTTGCGATTCTGAGAACCCGGACAGAACTGGAGTTTAAAGTCGAACCTGGAAAAGAAAAGTGCCCATCTGGCTTGACGAGGGTTAAGACATTGTGCGCCTTTCAGATATAAAAGATTTTTGTGGTCGGTAAGGATAGTGACTGAATGAGAAGCTCCCTCTAACAGATATCTCCATTCTTCCAGAGCGAGCTTGATGGCTAGCAACTCCTGGTCGCCAATGGCATAGTTGCGCTCAGCTGTGGAGAACTTCCGGGAGAAGAAACTGCAAGGATGTAGATGACCATCTTTAGCCCTCTGGGATAACACCGCTCCTACTCCAACGGAGGAGGCATCTACCTCAAGGATGAAAGGAGAGTCGATGTCAGGCTGTTTCAGAACTGGTGCAGAGATGAAGCGTTGCTTTAATAGATAAAAAGCTTGTGTAGCTTCTTCAGACCACTTGGACGGGTTAGCACCCTTCTTGGTAAAAGCAGTGATAGGCGCCACAATGGTGGAAAAGTCTCGTATAAACTTTCTGTAATAATTGGCGAACCCTAAGAACCTCTGGACCCCTTTGAGGGTTAGGGGAATCGGCCAATTCTGAATTGCTTGTAGTTTCTCAGGATCCATCTCTAGTCCGGAACCGGACACAATGTAACCTAGAAACGGAATGGATTTGACTTCAAAAACACATTTCTCTAATTTGCAATAGAGACGATTGACACGGAGACGGGACAGAACCTCCTTTACCCAGAAGCGATGTTCCTCTAGATTATTGGCAAAGATAAGGATATCATCTAGATAAACTACGACATGGCGGTACAGGATGTCTCTGAAGATTTCATTTACGAAATGCTGGAAGACAGCTGGAGCGTTGCTCAATCCGAAGGGCATGACGAGGTACTCATAGTGTCCATCCCGGGTGTTAAAGGCGGTCTTCCACTCGTCACCCTCACGGATCCGGATGAGATTGTAGGCACCCCTCAAATCCAACTTTGTAAAGATGGTTGCTCCGCTAACTCTATCGAAGAGCTCTGTAATCAAGGGTAAAGGATAACGGTTCTTAACGGTAATGTCGTTCAAACCTCTGTAGTCGATGCACGGCCGCAGGCCACCGTCCTTTTTAACGAAAAAGAAGCGCCAGCTGGAGAAGAGGAAGGTCGAATGAAACCCTTCGCCAGGTTCTCTTTGATGTACTCCTCCATGGAATGCGTCTCTGGAAGGGACAACGGATAAGTTCGGCCTCGAGGTGGAACCTTCCCTGGGATGAGATCAATTGTACAGTCCCATTCTCTATGAGGAGGAAGGATATCAGCGGAGGCTTTACTGAACACATCTGTGTAGTCTTGATATGGAGGAAGTGGAACATCAGACGACCTGGGGGAGGAAGAACAAACAGGAATCACTTTGGACAAACAGGTCTCAGCACAGGAGGGACCCCATGCTAGTATCTGCGTAGTCGTCCAGTCAATCGATGGATTGTGAAGACGGAGACATGGAAGGCCCAAAACCACTGGATGTGTGGCTCTTGGAATCACTAAAAAGGAAATAAATTCTGTATGAAGAACTCCTACTCTCAGACGAACTGGTAGAGTCCTTAAAGAAATAACTGCGTCAAAAATCTTACTGCTATCCACGGCAGTCAAGGAAATAGACGTAGGAAGTCTCTTGGTGGGTAGGGACCACCGTTTAACATAAGCTTTGGTTATGAAATTCCCAGCTGCTCCGGAATCAAGGAGGGCAATGACATTCCTATAACGTTGAGCAATTTGAAGCGAGACTGGGAGATTACAATCATGAGGAGATGGAGAGGAGATCATTACTCCTAGCCGGCCCTCTCCTTGGCGAGCTAGGACTTGGAGTTTCCCGGACGTTTGGGACAGGCATTGATAGTGTGAGACGGAGCTGCACAGTAGAGACAGAGAGACTCAGAAAGACGTCTTCGGCGCTCAGCGGGAGATAGACGGGAACGGCCAATTTGCATGGGCTCATCTTTGGATGGAGACGGTTGACGAGGAGGAGGAGTAGAAGACTTTGGAAAAGATGATCTTCCTCGCTCAGTTGCTCTTTCTCTAAAACGAAGATCAACCTTTGTGCATAGTGAAATTAGCTCATCCAACTTGGAAGGCAAGTCTCTGGTAGCTAATTCATCCTTGATGTGTTCTGATAAGCCATGCCAGAATGCAGCATACAGGGCCTCGTCGTTCCATGCCAGTTCGGATGCCAGGATTTTGAACTGTATGAGATACTGTCCCACAGTACGTGTTCCCTGGCGTAAACGGAGAATCTCAGATGAAGCAGAGGTTACTCGGCCTGGCTCGTCGAAGATGCGCCTGAATGTAGCTATAAAATCAGTATAGGAAGACAACAGGGTATCAGACTTCTCCCATAAAGGTGATGCCCAGTCAAGGGCTGAGCCACTGAGAAGAGAAATAATATAGGCAATTTTAGTACGGTCACTGGGGAAATTGCCAGGTTGTAGCTCAAAATGGATTTCACACTGGTTGAGAAATCCCCTGCAGAATCTTGGAGATCCATCAAATTTTGCTGGCGTTGGAAGATGAAGACGTGGAGTAGAAATGGGTAAGGTGGGTGGGGTTACAGCTGGTGTCACTGTTGTGGACGCACCGGACGTGCCAGGTCCACGGAGGGTCGTTTGAATCCCATCCAGTCGGGTAGAGAGATCCTGGAGACAGCGGATGATGTGGCCTTGTGCAGCCTCCTGATGTTCGAGTCTGGCTGCCAGTTCTTGCATCGGCCTGGCTGCTTGATCCTGGTCTCCGACTGGATTCATATGGTCAGTGCTTAATGTCACAACTGAGGGTTTAGGCTGACAGGAGGAAGCCTCAGTTGTAGGGGCTGGAATGAAATTAAACCTAGAAGGTTTAATCAGACCCCTGGACATGTAAGTGTAGAAGGATTACCCGAAGGTGTGACCATGACAACCAGGTTAAAAGTCAATAAAAGGTTTTTTTAACAGACTCCATGTATAAACAACAGTATTCACAGTTGATAAAAGCAAATGGCATATAATACAGTTCCTGGATCACTTATACCCATAAAAGGTATCACAGAGCACTGGTAGGTTGAGGAATGGATGTTAAAGTCCCTTGATGGATTAACCTTACCAGGCTTGGCTGTAGTAGTGAAGATAGCCGAGGAACACGCCAGTGGAAGTATAGATGTAGTTGGTAACTTGAACAGACTGTTGTAGATACTGGATGGAACCAGCCAGGTGGTAGAGACACGCAGTGGATGCTGAATGGAATCAGCCAGGTGATGAAGACACGGAGTGGATGTTGGATGGAACCAGACAGGTGATAAAGACACGAGGTGGATGCTGGATGGAACCAGACAGGTGATGAAGACACGGAGTAGATACTGTAAGATGCTAGGGAGCGTGGAAACAGAAGAGTAGTGAAGAGGTTACCGGTGGTAGTGGATACTGCTGGTAAGTAGGGATCCGCTGGAATATCACCGGCACTTTGAAGAAAGTGAATACTGCTGAAAGCTGACTGCTGGAAGCAGATGGGTTAGTAGCTGGAAGCTGAAATAGCCACGGAGGGCTGCAGAGTCAGGCTGCACCGCAGGATGGAAGGCAGGTGCGGGTCTCGTAGTGGATGCTGGAGACAGGAGCTGGAACCTGGAGAAACAACCACAGGAAAGAGACACTGGAACAAGGTTTGACATACAAAGCACTGACCATTTCCTGGTTCAGGCACAGGATACTTATACCTGCTGCAGGGCAGGCATTGGCTGGCCAATCATGCAGGTTCACTGTGCAACGGATTGGTGGAGACTGAACATGTGACTGAAACAAACATGGCTGCGCCCATGTTAGTACTTGGAGGGAAAGCTAGTTTGGAAAACCATGTGGAACCATAACAGCAATGGCGGCGCCGGCCGCGGAGGACAGGAGACGCCAAACTGACAACTGCACACTGAGACACATGGATGACAGCGGAGGCTGCGGCAGGCATGGGGCACCACTCTGACAACTTGCATACTGTAACACAGGAGCGGCGGCGGAGGCCGCGGAGGACGGGAGACGCCATGCTAGATTCAAACATGGCGCCGCTGTGACAGCGTCTCAGAGTGACAGGAGGGATATGCAGAGTGTGGACATCAGGAACACAGATGAGATCCGGCCCTGGAACGCTGAGCCAGCCTCAGAAGGCATCTAAAAGGCAAGTAATGGCGTCCAGATACCCGGATCGTGACACCTACACACCGGAATAGAATGGCGTGAGTGAGCGGGCCAACCGCACAATTGTTGAAAGAGCACGGACTATGTTAAGTGATGCTGGCCTGGAAAATAAATTTTGGGCAGAAGCAGTATCTACTGCAGTATACCTAAAGAATCGTGCACCTGCAGTGGCTTTCAAAGGTAAAATGCCTCTGGAGGCTTGGTCCAGAGAAAAGCCAAGTGTCAGTCATCTTCGTGTTTTCGGGAGCGAAGCTTTTGCACATATACCAAAGGAGAAAAGGAGAAAATTAGATGCAAAATCCATAGAATGTATAATGCTTGGATACTGTGAAGAAAGCAAAAGATTTGGACTTTGGGATGTTACAAACAAACGTTTTCTTAAATCCAGAGATGTGGTATTCCATGAGACAGCACCACAAACTGGGACAGTGGAGCAAGAAGAGAATGTATTACTAGATGTACAGGCAGCAGAAAGCGTGTCTGAAACAGAGTGTCAAAGTAGACAACAAATCAGGTAACAGAAGTTCCATGAGGAGCAACAAAGGTGTTCCAGCCAAGAAATACAGTGAGGAGTACGCAAACATAGCTGTGAACCTCAAAACATACAAGAAGCAAAGTCAAGCAGTGATTGGACACAGTGGAAATCAGTAATTGATACATGACTGTCAGCACTGGATGAAAACAGTACATGGACTATAGTCGATAGGCCAAGTAACCGTAAAAAGATCAAACAACGAACAAGTGGGTCTTCTTCAAGAAATTAAAAGCAGACGGGACAACAGCTCGTTACAAAGCCCGCCTTGTTGCCAAGGGATATACCCAGAAGTTCAGAGTCGATTACGGAGAGATCTATTCACCTGTCGCAAGGTATAGCACCTTAAGGTTAGTGATTGCTATTGCTACACTACATGATCTACTGTTATATCAGCTAGACTTTTATTCTGCATTCCTGAATGGAGAGTTAGTCGAGGAAATTTATATGGACCCAACTGAACACTATGACATGAATATATTCCAAACAGGAAAAGTTTGTCTCTTAAAGTTACTATACGGCCTTAAGCAAAGTGGTCGTTGCTGGTATGTGAAGTTGGATGCAGTGGTACTAGAAATGGACTTTATTAGGTCAGAGACTGATCACTGCCTATACCATAAGACTATAGAAGAAAAGTTGTTCATCATAGCTGTGTATGTAGATGATTTACTTCTGGCAGGTCAAGAAAATCACATCACTGATGTGAAGCACCAGCTGCAACAAAGATTCAAGTTGAAAGATCTAGGCCCTGCAAATCACTTATAAGCTTTGAAAATTGTACAAAACCAAAAAGAAGGGACTGTCACAATTGAACAACAAACATACATTGAGGCAATAATTTCTAAATATGGAATGACAGATGCAAAACCAGTAAGCACTCCCATTGACAAAAGTGTAAAGATGGTCAAGGACATGTCACCAAGAAGTCAGGGAGAGATAGAGGAGATGCAAGTAATCACTTATCAAAATGCTGTTGGTAGTTTGATGTACGCAAGTATTGGGACACATCCTGACATCACACATGCAGTGAGTCAGGCAAGCCAGTTTGCAAATAATCCTGGGAAACAACACTGGATTGCAGTAAAGAGAATCTTAAGGTACCGCAAAGGTACAAGTTCACTAAAGCTGATATTTACAAAATCAAAAGACACCAGCTTGAAAGTGTTCTGTGATGCCGGCATGGGGTCAGATGAGGACGACAGACGTTCCTATATTGGATACATGTTTGCACTAGCAGGCGTAGCCGGCAGCTGGGCAAGTAGGAAACAACCCACAGTTGCTCTTTCTACAACAGAGGTGGAGTATATGGCGCTCACGGAAACTTCAAAAGTAGCACTATGTAGAAAAGAGACTTTATGTGAGTTAGGTCTTCTTTATCATAGTGAGATTCTCAACATAGAGTGTGAAAACAAGGGAGCAATAGATCTTTCTTGTAGCACAAAGCATCATGGATGGTCTAAGCATATTGCTATAAGACATCACTTCATTCGTGAATTAGTGGCGAATAAGTCCATCAGTGTGGACTATGTTGGAAGTGAAGAAAACATTGCCGACATGTTGACAAAAGGACTGTCATCACACTTGTTACATGCATTCCTGAAGGAACGTGGACTGGAATATGTTTAATGTTGATTTATTCTTACTGTTTTTGCTTCATAACCATGTTTTCGATTACAGGTATGACTTTTTTAAATGTTTGATAAAATGTCATGTTCTTTTATATGTGACCGCAGACAGTCTTGAGCGAGCTGGAGTGTTAGATAATGGTGCGCTCCTCTTCAGATGCATAAGGTCCTGTGGGTGCATCCACTAGTGCCAGTGTCTCAGGGAGGCTGAGCCTAGCGAATCTTTGTTCCTCCATCTTAGACAGTGTGAGAGCTGAGCTCAGTGTGAGTGTGAGAGAGACACATCAGTGTTCCTGCATGTACTGTGCTGCTGGAGCTATCACAATGGGAGTCAGACTGCACAGACGCGCAGTCTTCCATCCCTTACGACCGGAAACATCCCCTGCTGACATACCGCATCCACATGAGCATACTGATAAGTACCGCTACAATCACTGTGTTACTCTATCTAATATAAAGGTCCAATTACCCAATATTACAGCATATCCAAGTCACCTGTGTGTTCCAAATAAACCTGCATTGCTGTTTAACTCATTAAGTGTGTGGACTAACGTCACTGCACCAGGCACCGCAATACTCTGCCAACAAATAGAACCGCTTTGTTGCGCTCCCCCCCTTCCCTGCCGGGCATCTAAATGTTGTTATTGCAACCGGGCAATATTTATAAGTTATTTGCAAATAGCTGCAAACTTAGGTATGAGGCACACAAATTGTTATTTGATTATTCTGCTGAAAATTTAGCCTCTAACAAAAGGGCAGTGCAGTATTTTTTATATTCTAATTTAAAATAAATTAATACCATCAGAAAATATATATGTTTTATTAACATTTGTCTTGAAATTAATTGGGGTTCTACAATAATTTGGGAATAGTAATAATTAAAATAATGCCCCTTAATAAACCAATTCAATGGTAATGTTTATAATATGTAGCTGTAATAGTGTCACTAATATAATAGCAGTAACAGTAATCTTCATTAATAAATAAGTAATAATAATAATAATACCATTATAAAGTAGCAATACTCATTAATATACTGTATAAACAGTAGTCATTCTTATTAATATACCCTGTGAATAATAGTAGTAATATGATACTAATTGTGTATAGTAATATTCCACCACTGGTGAAAGTACCGCCACCAATGCCACTTTTGGTAGTAGTGAACAGCAATATTACATTAATAGTAATTATGGCCATTATAATGTCAAAATTATAAAGTCAAATGTTGCAGTGTAGCAGTAAAGTGTGAACCACTTTCCCAGCATATGTCTTTTTATAGATGATTTGTGACTGATTTAGTAAATCAAATGTATATAGGGGGTCATTCCGAGTTGATCACTCGCTAGCTAGTTTTAGCAGCCGTGCAAACGCTATGCAGCCGCCCACTGGGGAGTGTATTTTAGCTTAGCAAAAGTGCGAACGCATGTGCAGCCGAGCTCTACAAAAACAGTTTGTGCAGTTTCAGAGTAGCTCTGAATCTACTCAGCGCCTGCGATCACTTCAGCCTATTCGTGTCCGGATTTGACGTCATACACGTGCCCAGCGAACGCCCAGCCACGCCTGCGTTTTTTCAGACACGCCTGCATTTTTGCAAACACTCCCTGAAAACGGTTAGTTGACACCCAGTAACGCCCCCTTCCTGTCAATCTTCTTGCGGCCACCAGTGCGTAGGAAAACTTCGCTAGAACCTGGGCACAACCACAAAGAGCTTTGTACTCGTACGTCGCGCGTGTGCATTGCGGAGCATATGCATGCGCAGAAATGCCATTTTTTCACCTGATTGCTCCGCTGCGAAAATCGGCAGTGAGCAATGACCCCCATAGTTTTAAGGGGCCTGTTTACCAATGAATATTTGCGGGATATTTCCTGAAAACACAGATTTTTGTGGGGTATCTGCGAATACCGTATCCCCGGCATTTATGTACAGGGCACGCACAACAGCAATTCTTTTCCTCCATTTTTAGATGCAAAAGCAGCCCGATAGGTTTCATAGGTGTAAAACCACTTTATGTGTTGGTGGTTAAACTTGCTTTATTCTCATCTCAGTGGCTGTACACGTGCACTGTCCTGGGTATGAAAAACATTTCACAAATCTTTGTACTGTAATTGCCTCGGATATGTCTATTAATACAGATTGAGAGCCTAATTCACTAAGGATTGCAATTGCAAAACTGATTGCGGCAGCTTTTCAATTGCGATTCTTAGCAATGCAAATACATGCGGATGCGATGTTCATCTGCGACTGCAGGCTTCTCAGCCTTGCCGTCGCAGTGTGGCTTTTGAGGCCAAGGAAACGGCCTCTCACAACACAGTCCTTGGCCTAGCCACTCCTGGAAAATGGGGGCGACACGCCCCTGTTTTCCTGAACGCCGGTTGCTGTCATCCCTCATCAACAGTGTCATCCAGACACCAAAGATTCATACACCGGACAGGGTAAGTATTATAGCCCTCCCCTATCCTAACCCTCCAGGGGTCTCGGCTAGGGCTAACCCTCTAGGGGTGTCATCTATGGCTAATCCTCCGAGGGTGTCGGCACAGTGCCTAAACTAATCCCCCCTTGTGTCTAACCCTAACCCCACCCCCCCACACACACACCCCACATGGGCCCTTACCCTAACAGGTACACTGATACTTACCTTTTTATGTCAGCTGTCTGTGTTTTGGCGCCGGTCTCCTAAGTTGTGTCAGGATTCCGGCGTCTGACACATGACCGCTAGCATTCCGGCAACCAGGATGCTGAATGCATCCCACTGAATACACCACCCATGCACCTACAGCACATAAAAGATCATCAGATATGCATCAGAGATGGCTTATGACACCAAAAAGAATACAGATAAACATGCACTACTGCATAACAAATAACCATTTTAAAAATGCAAATTAATTTGCCATATATTTATAAAGTTTAGATATTTGTGTCTATTGTATATCCAAATCATAGTCCAATTTAAAGTACATGAAATGACACAATTGTATGCATACTGGGCCTGATTAACACTATGCTGATGTTAACACAATTCAGCAATTATCTGTAAACTGCACGACAGTGCTGCAATGCGCACATGCAGCGATTGATTTGCCATTATGCTCGCAGTAAAGATTAATTAGCAAGTGATTGACAGGAAGTGGCCATTTTGTCTGAGGTAACAGGAGTGACGTCAAAAATGCGGGCGTGTTGGGATCATTTTAGGAATGTGTCAGCCACCAACTGCGATCCTGTATGCAGAAGTCACGTCTCAGGGTATCTCAGTTGCAGTGGCCATTCTGAGTGACTATTCTGTGGCACCGGCTATGCTGCGAATGTGTATGCAATTGCGAACAGATGCGAAGGATTCGGTGGACATCTCTATACGAATCCCAGCTGTTCAATTATATTTTTGTACATCCTCTGAGTCAAGAATCGCATTTGCGGCAGCATTAGCCTACAACTATGAATGAGGCCCACTGCTCAGTAGTTGAGTTGTGTAGATTTGATCTACCATATACTTCTCTTTCGTTTCAATTGGATAGTCTTAAAATGTATTGTATAACTCTTTAAAAACGTCTGTTGGCTAGAATATGAAATGTCTTCCTGTCAAAACAAAAAATATTTGCTGTAATAGATACACAATTGTTATTTGATGCTTGCAAAGTTCAACATTGTATTATAAGCAGGACAAAATGATTTTTTAGGAAAACAGACAAAAACATACTTGCACACAATGTTTCCATTACTTTAAGAATGGAATCCAGTGATTATGGTCTGGGAAAGGAAGATTGTGGTTTATAAATGCATAATATGCTGCAGATAAACACTGAAATATTCAAACAAAGACATCTGTTTTTATGACAACCTTTTTGGCTTTAAAAGAAGAGAGAATTCAGAAGCTCATTGGGCATGAAAGAAAAAAAACTTTTCCTTGTAGTCTCAGCACCCATCTAATACTGATACCCAAAGCCGGCTGCATTTACTGTGCAAAGGAAAAATGTGCTGCCACAAACAAACAGCTACAAAATCACTACAGTGTTGGACTGGGGCATGAAGGGTACATGGAAGGAATTAAATTGTAGTGGCCCGTTGGAGGGCCATGACACATCCCTGAGTGGGTTTGGCCACAGGGACAGCAGGAAATAGGAATAACTGCACTGGTCACCTCAACTGAGGGGATGCAGTTAATTTACCAGCTGTCGGGATCCCGGCAGTCAGGAGACTTACACCGGAATTCCGACAGCCGGCCAGAGCCCAGAATTCCCACTCAGGTGGTGGTCCACGCCACCACCTGAGAGGGAATATAACAGTGCAAGCAACTATTGAGTAACTAGTGAGCAAAGGTCGCCACCTGTCCCGAAGCGTGGCGAGTGGTGCGAGCCCGTGAGGGGATACGCTGCGCTCAATGCTGGAATTCCGGCGTTGGTCTCCTGATTCTTCGTTCCTTCTAGTACAATATAACAGTTTAGCAAGGCTGAACCAATGCTATAATCCACCCTATACCAGCTCACTATTAGCGTTTCTATAATAGGCGCAATGTGTCAAGGAGGGCCCACACCACACACACTGCCCCCATGTTCTTTAATTATCTTGCTGGATTCCTGCGTCAGAGTTGCAGCCGTGGGCAAAAGTCACCAGCAATATAGCCATGTGCAGTATAAATTTAGTCTCCGGAACATGGTGGGTGCCATGTTTCTGGAGATCTGAGCATGCGTAGTAGACTCTGGCACAAAGCCAGAAACTACTGAGCAATCAAGAGTAGGGGGCACACGTGGAGTCTGCACATGGGCCCTCTCCTCCTGAAACACCCCAGCAGACCACCACGGAACATGTGATGTCATGACATCACATCGAGGGGGCTGGGTTGCCGGTATCAGAAAGGAGTGCACGGAGCACTTTAAGGTAGAACTTCGGTGCTCCCTTACTTTTAGAGGGATATAACAACATCCATAGCCAATACAGATGTGTCCTCATACATCGAGCATCTATACGCCATACAGCGAGAGACACCCAGCGCAACTGAGATGCTCATAGGGTTGTAGCATACTGTATTTTTCTTCAAATTGTGCATCTTTTATGCATTGCAGATGCAGTAAAAAGCCACTTAGAGGGTACTAGAGACGGTAGGATGCACCATTGACCACACAGGAGAACTTCCTTTTAAACTAAACAACTCACATAATGTCACTCGCACTCTGGTTTGCAAATTTTTCATGGACTTCCGGGTCAGAAATCTTGCGTGATGTTGCATGTGAGTTTTGTAGACCCCGGAAATCTTGCACCCTATTACATAGTGCGAGTTGCGGTACAAACTAGCACTGAACTCACAGTGAGTAGGTGTGAGTTTGTGCTTGCAAAATTACTTGCACCCTGTTACATTTTGCTACATACCCAAAATGTATAGACAGATTAATTTCAGTTGTCCAGCAGCAAGTGAAAAAAAGCTTGCTAGGCTTTAAATATTACAGATAGTAACCCCTCAAAGTCACTGCACTAGGATCTCTTAATTGCTACAATATAGATACTATGGGGGAATTCAATTAGGCGCTGTATATTTTGCACAAAAAAACGTTTTTTTTAGTGATTTTGGCGTGATGTTCATTATCAAATTCAATTACCCCCATATTTTGCGCAGAAAAATACCAATTCTCGTGTGAAAATACAGAATCCGGATCCATATGTTGTCACGATCGCGACTGCAAAAATATAATAAAAATACAATAGCACTGTCTTTCAGGGCTTATTGAATAGTCCCCAGGGATTAATTAGCTGCAGTAAAATTCCCACCTATGTATATCTATTGGTTTGCTTCCTATTAAGTAAAACATACAGGCTCAAGATTAAATGTATATTTTATATTTCACTGAAAATAAGTGCATACATCACACACAATAAAAAAAACAATAATATGAAATATATCCTCTAGGTATATACAAAAACCTGCTGCGGACTCGCTCCATTTGGAAATATACTGTATATATACAATCAGGATGTGAAAAAAAAATCATGATTCTAAAAATGATGAAATAAACCAAGTACAAACAAAAATGTAAAGTTCTTTTAAAATACTGTAAGCTCACACATTAGATTTATTGATCACCTTAAAAAAGAAACACAAGTTTTGCAGCTTTTTAGTACCCAACTGGTTTCTCAGTTTTGACTGCACCAAAACAAATGTTGAAAATATTATTTCTACTGAAGCTGATTATGCTGCAGCTGTTAGCTAATGCTCTACTGCTACCAATATATTTTCATTACTAGCTACAGTTTCTGAACCAATGTGCATTTTCCACCAATCTATTGGTGCCACTGTTGACACAATATCGTGGTCAAATAGGTTACTAAACGGGGTTGCTTTAGCATGGAACTTGAATAGTGTTTGTAGAAGGGTATTTGAATGTGTATGTTTTTCTTTATATATATAGAAATATATATAAATAAAGGATAATAATAATAATAATATATATGAAAACAAAGGGGATGCGAAGGCGCACAGATAACGTTAAAAGGCTACACAGATTGCACATGATGAATGGTACAATATTATAAAAGTGAAATAAAAATTTTCTTTGAAAAATTACTTTGGTGTTTATAAATTGACACTCCTTCATATAGCAATGAGTGGCGGCAGCCTTAATCAGTGTAATACTGTACATGCTTGGAAACACATATATAACGTAAATAAGAATAGTGAAGAAAAGGGCGCCTTCTAGTGTCTCAAGTGTGTAGTGTGAAGACCAATATTAATGAATGGACACTACTTATCTGATACAATCTTTCTTCGGTCATATGACCATTATGGGTATGACATGAAAGAAATAAAAAAATATAACATACCATGTACAGTTTTCATACCATTGTTAACTCAAAGGTCTGGTTTGTATACATCAAATTAATTAAAAAAAACCTTCTAAGGGCAAATAAATCCCTAAAATTTTTGTAATCCACAGCCAGGGATTTAAAGGTTTTTCACAATTTTTAATACAAAAAATAAATAAAACGGTATACAAATGGTCATATGACTGAAGAAAGATAGTATCAGATAAGTAGTGTCCATTCATTAATATTGGTCTTCACACTACACACTTGAGACTCTAGAAGGCGCCCTTTTCTTCACTATTCTTATTTTATATATATATATATATATAAATTCTTGAAAAATGAAAATTCTCAAAGTTAATTTTGACAATTCATTAAACACCTTGATTTTTTTATTTAAAAAAATTGTGATTTAAATCAGTGATTAAAAAATAAATAAATAAATCATGTGATTTAAATCAGCACACCCTGTACACAATAGTAGCATATACTTGAATGCAATCAAATAAAGTGATAAATCATAAATGGCAGAATAGCTGTTAGAACAAGCCTGTGTTTACATGCATAAATTTGGTAGCATTTCATGTCCAGTAAATAGAAGCAGCTGTTATATTTATTTATTTATTACCAGTTATTTATATAGTGCAAACATATTCCGCAGCGCTTTACAGAGAATATATGGCCATTTACATCAGTCCCTGCCCCAGTGAGCTTATAATCTATATTCCCTACCACATGTACACACACATTCACCGTAGGGTTAATTTTTTTTGTTGGGAACCAATTAACCTACCAGTATAATTTTTGGGGGGATTGTGGGAGGAAACCGGAGTACCCAGAGGAAACCCACGTAAGTACCGGGAGAATATACAAACTCCACACATCTAGGGCCATGGTGGGGATCGAACCCACCATCTCAGTGCTGTGAGGTATTAATGCTACCAATTACACCATCCGTACTGTAATAGTCAAGTTTTTAGCGTGGATATCAAGCAAGCCGCTTAACTGTGAAAAGTAACTTATATTGTAAAGATCGCAAACCCGTTACTGGTAGTGTCCCAGCATGGAAAATAAATAAACCCAAATGGTCTCCTATAAATTTTCCTCAAGATTAGTATTAGTAAAGCAGCATATCATTAGTGGTATAGCAACACTTGCAGGTACCAATATAAGTGCACTTGTAGCCCTGTGCAGCTATAGTTACCATCCACTGTTCCTGTCACATAGGTTCTCAATGTATGTAATGGCATAGCCACACCGAAACAGGGTGCCAGTGGTAGATACCAACAGCATGTATGGGAGAGTAAGAGCCACAGGCATTGTTGAAGGAGATCCGGGCTGCCACACTGTGAGTGGAACTTTTGTATCAGTCTCCTTAGCATATGGAGATGGACCAGGTAGGCTGCACGGGAAGGAGTGACATGGACACGTTTCATCTCCTAGCAGAGGGGTGCCTTTTCAAGACAAAGTGCGGCAGCCCGTATCTCCTTCAACAATTCCCTTGTGATCAGAGGGATAGGGTGTGGGAGGGGCTGAAGCATTTTATAAAAACAAAACATGCCATTAGCACACCATCAGGGCTCCATTTAAGTGCTATTAGGACTCAGGCGTTACAGTAGTTTAGCTTTAAAATTTTATTTATATACAGTAATAGTAGGTGTAGGTGCCTGGGAAGGGTGACTGGCTGCAGGCATCATTGTCAGTGTATGTATGTGTATGTATGCAGAGGCGCTTTAAGAGAGGAGAGGGCCTGTGTGCCGCCTCTGTGCTGCCCCCTTCTCTCTGGCAGCACATAGACTCTGGTAGCCTACTGCACAGGTATCCGGGAACATAGTGCCTCGGGAACATCGTGCCTTGTTCCTGGGGACATCTCGATTACACATGCATAAAACATGGCTGCGACAGCCATTTTCCAACTGATTCCTGTCTTCACTGCTGGCTGCCACAGGACTCCGGAGGAGTAAGTACGACTATGCATGTACAGATGTGGCAGCGCTCATCTCATGCGGCTCCATTGCAGACATGCACTCCCGGCGGGACTAGGTGATCCGGTGCCTAACCCCGCTATGGGAGTGCACAGAGACACTCCCATTGTTGTGCACGGAATTGCTCACACGCATGCGCGTCCCATTCACAGCGATAGGCGCGACTAGTTGGGCGCGCTGCGGCTCAGACGGAGCAACAATTAGCGTGGCTCCATCTGTATGTGTGTTTGTCACACACATACTGCAGTGTAAACACATGCAAACAGTGTGTGCTGCTGCAAAAAAAATTAAAAAGCAAAGTTATAAAAGGCTATTGTTTTGAACCTGCATTTTTCTAATTTTTCCTAAAGGAAATTATTGCTTGTCACTTGTGTTTGAGACTGGGCAGAGACAGTTTTGATTTTAGATTATTGGGAGAATGTAATAGGGTGTAAGGAACAGATAGTGATAGATTTTGTGAGAGTTCTGTTTTTTTGTTTTTTTAAAGTGCCAATAATTTACATGGCAAAACCAGGTTGATGTTGCCACTTAAAAAGACCAGAACACTCACAAATTCTCACATGTCCTGGTTCTAACACCCTATTACATTCCTCCCCTCTATGTCAAAAAATACTGTTTCCGAGCTGCACCCCAAGAAGCCATCTTTTGAGTGTCTTCCTGATAAAGCTAAATATTTATCTTACTTAAAACCCTTTAAGAGGCCTAAGAACACTGTACGCTATTGACGTCTGGAGTACCGTAAGGGTACGCATGTTGCGTAACAATCGCTTACCTGTAGTCGAGACGCTCAAGCGTTACGTTCGCTCACGGCCAAGAGATCACAGGCAGGCCCGCTATTGGCTGCTGACTAACGCTATAGCGTAGCGTACGCTCGGGACCACGAGGAGATCACCAGCGGCGCAGACGCTCACAATGTTAAACCTTTACATGTAAACCATGTACTACACCCACAATGTTAAACCTTTACATGTAAACCATGAACAATGTATTATACAGGAAAAACCTTAGTGTAATGGTGGGGTGTAGATGCAACACAATGTAACCTTATTAACTTAAAGCTGTTCGAGCGTCTCCGACACTCTGAGAATACTTAACACCATAAGAAATACACAAATGCCGGGCTTAGGGTCTAACGCCTTATATGAATGTTATACTTGCAAAAGAATAATACAATACAAGTCATACACTACCAATATAACATAGACTAACTAACCAGATAACTACACAGGAAATACAATACAATACAAGTACGTTTAAGGGAAAAATGAGAGAAAGAGGAGAAGAGAGAGAGAGAGAGATATGGCCCACAATACCAATAAAGACAATATGATTGCGGAGAAAACTTACGCACAAGGGGAACGATCGCATGCGCCTCTGGATATCCAGCTCCCGATTATCAGCAATGAGAACCGTTGAAGAGTGAGAGCTGGATATGATCGGCTTGTCTATTTATGCCCCACACACAATACAATTCAATGGTCCCTACAATCTCATTGTTCATTGGACACAGGAATTCGTCTTCGCATTATAACAAAAGGTTATAGGTTGATTCATACAGGTGGGCTGTGACTATTTCCAACTGCTCAGGTGGGTGGGAAACTAGGTTTCCCGCCGCATGGATAAGTAAGTGCAAATAATAGTAAAAGTACATAAACTTCTTATGTCCATAACTATTCGCACGAGCGATTAATCTGCTTCAAACCAACACCGGAATATTGCTAATTAAATACTCTTCCGATGGATACTAAACACCACTGTATGACTTATGTCTGACCCTTCGTATCAAACAAAGAGGGATCTCTCTGTCCATGAACATGCTATATTAACTAAACTTTCAGATTCTATCAAAGGGACCATGATCTACAAAATACATTATATGGTTAAAATATATATCGATTGAGTCGCCCGCTAGACGCATACAAACTCTACCGTAAATTTGCATATCGTGCGCCTGCGGGTGCACGCGACTGCGAGTATGCGCACGCACGGGAGAGCTCTTGCACGCGCAGCGGGAGCTCGCATGAGGTGCAGATATGGCAGTGTGCATAGTGATATTTTTCTGACTTTGACATTCCTGACATTAAAAAAAATATATATATTTTATTTCTGTTTAAGAAAAGACAAACTGTAATATTTTCTAATTCCATTTAAAAAATATTGTACAGTATATTCATTAAGAATCGTGTGTTACAGTATGTTCATTTGCAGTATGTATAACAGTAGTGTATATTAGAGTTGTGTTACCGATTGCACGTTACATACCCCCTATCTGTACTATCTGTTACATACCCCCTATCTAATAATTATTATTTCTTGCAAAGAAGACATCTTGTTCTTGCTGTTTAAAAATGTAAGCAACTGTATCCTTTTTTTTTATAATCAAATTAAATATTTTGTATAGTGTGTTATTATTAAGAGTGACACAGCATATATTACGGTTATGTTACTGGGTGCATGGTTTCCAATAATCTGCACCCCTAAATCATAATTGGAAAACAAATAAAAAAATTTGCTGGTGTCAACAAAACTCTCCAGCCTTTTAATAAAACCATGGTAAAAGTAACAGCCATCCTTCATTTCCCTATCTCATTGTACAGTATGTTCACTTGGTGTTGTAGCGCTTAAGTTCAATAAAATAACTTTACTCCTGTCCTGGTTTTAAAACAATAAAACCAATCAAGATTCAGTCAATAGAAGAGCATTAGCAACTCAGTAAAGGGGGGTACTCACGGAGCGATATTCTAAGCAATCTGACGAGATTGCTTAGAATTTGAGCATTATCGCTCCGTGTGTGCCCCCTACAGCGATAGCGATGCGCAGCCCCGCGCATCGCTATCGCTGCTGCTAGATTGGCCTGAAGTGCAGGCCAATCTAGCGGGTCACTCGTTTCACCCGCTGGGTGAAATGAGCCCCCCCTTGTCTCCGTCGCCCCCCCCCCCCCCCGCACGCTCAGCACAGATCGCGCTGTGCTGAGCGGCGGGAGAGATGTGTGCTGAGCGGTTCGCTCAGCACACATCTCTCCCACATCGGCCCGTCTATATGGGCCTTAATAGTGCTGTGGCTGCTGCCAGTCATAGTAATGTACTTCTTCAATATCTACTAAGGGCAATCAAGAGAAAAGAAGGTGTAAGAAAGGGCACCTCAAATCTAAACAGTATTTTACAAAGGTAAAGAACTGTTATCTCTATCTATGAAAGGAAAATTTACTTCCAAAAAAATGTAAACTTGCCAACATGTCATACACCTTACACAGTGGCAAGGAATGCTGAGACCATGGCCTTTCTTTGCAAGTGGTGGTCCTACTACTGCTTTTTCATGCAATAAAAGCCTATTGTGAATGCTGGGACCAAACACAAGAGTCTATTTACTAAGCCTTGGAGAGAGAAAAAGTAGACGGAGATAAAGTACCAGCCAATCCGCTCCTAACTGCCATGTTACAGGCTGTTTGAAAAATGAAAGTTAGGAGCTGGTTAAGTCTTCATGTGTCACCCTTAAAACAGGCAAATCAGTGCACACAAAGAAGAACACTTAGGGGGAGATGTACTAAGCAGTGATAAAAGTGGAGAAGTGAGCCAGTAGAGAAGTTGCCCATTGCAACCAATCAGCATTGACGTAACATTTATAATTTGCATACTATAAAAGTATACAGAGCAGCTGATTGATTGCCATGTGCAACTTCTCCACTTGCTCATTTCTCCACTTTTATCACTGCTTAGTACATGCCCCCATAAGGCTGAAGAAAAAACTGTGTGTTCACAAACATTCCAAATTTCTGAGGAGACTCTAAGGGTGTCCACATGTACTATGTCTGTGTCTGATATTTCTGATTCTGACATTGTCATTATAGAGAAATCTCTCCATTATTTCTGATCCCTCTGCCAGCCTGAGGTGATTCCCTTAATTAAACTATGCAGTTAGAGAAGCTGAAGGAAGAGATTAAACAAAGTGATTATGCTAATTATGTTGGACTTTTAGATCAAGTTCTTTTTTGCTTCACACAAAAGCGTTACATCTTGACATGATAGATCCTACAGTAGGTTTAAGTCCTATACAACATTTCTCTGGCTGGGTCCACAGGATTATCCACAGGATAACATTGGGATATTGTCGAGCGACAGCGAAAATGGCACCAACACGGTCACAAGCTTTCTGGCCTCCCAGGATGCATTGGGGCTTTCACCATATAGTCCCACCCACTGACTCAGTCAGATCAGTTTTTTGCTTGGTGCGGCAGAAAGCCGCATGGTCGCAGGGCTGCTGAGAGTAGCAGCCTCAAGCTTTTTGTTATTTTATTTTTATAGACTAACTATATTGTTTTTTTGAGTGACTTCTCTTAACAACGTCTTAAACGCATACTAGAAAGAGTCGCTCCAACAACTCCCCACCGAGTCGCAACATTGCTTACCTTCGGGTATTAGTGCTATCTCGACGGGCGTCTGTGTCGGATGTTCTAGCAGGTCCAGCAGACGTAACCAGGCTGTGGCCGGAGCATGGGGAGACGGTGAGTCTATGGACTTCCTCTTACTAGAGAGTTCAGGACACAGCTACACTGATTTGGTGGAGACTAGAAACAGTGTCTTGATGCGCCGAACATCTCGAGTATGACAGCGCAACGCTCCGGGGATCATAGGCGCCAGGAGTAGGTAGAGGCCGCGATCCTGGGAGTTTAAGTCAAAAGGGGGATTCAGACGCTCTCCTGGCCGGCCCTCCTCCGAGTTCATGGCCAGTTTCCGCACGTCTCTCGTTTCATGAACTGAATGACCTCACTTCCGGCTCAGACGCTACCACGAGGGTACTCGGTCGCAGCTTAGACGCTGCGGTTGTGTACACTATTAATCCCGCCCAGACCGAGTCGCAGGCCTTAGCGTCTGCATACACATGGAAGCCGCTCAGCGTCCGTGTCCGACAGTGAGCGACCGTGTCCGTTACCAGTTATCAAGTGCGGTAGTGTACATCAGTAGCGTCTGAATCCACTCAGCGTCTTACGCACATATTTGCTTGGATATGGAAGTGTGGTAAGTCTCCCTGTATCCCGCTCTCCGGAGGCAGGGTATACAGTACTAAAAATTCTCTCTACTTCTTAGTATGAATTGTTAATTTTTAGTACCTATGGCATATGAGACCTGTATATTACTGTGTTTTCTGCATGTTATGTTGAAAAAGAACCAGTTAAAAACAGAAGTACACTTTTTCCTACTTATGTATAAGTTGTTATGGAGGTTGTATTCTCATATGGCAATGTCTAATGCTTTAACATGTGACTGACTGCTAGCTAGTATGTGTGCTGACTTTTCTGTGTAATGTCAGTCCTGTTCTGACCCTCAAATCAGGTGCACTGTGGTCAGATTGATCTCACCTCTATATACTGACATATAGGGTGATTTTCAGTCACAAATTGTGTAGTCATTAACAGATTATTATCATGTCTGTGAGCGGCAAAAGTGACGAGGAGAATTTATCAAGCACTCCTACAGCCCTAACATGCTTATCTTGTAAGTCAGGGGTAATTGATATGAATCAATTGGTCACTTATGAGGGTTTGTGTGCAAACTGTTTCGCTTTTCAGCGAAGTTTAAAACAGGAGCTGGTTCAACCACCAACAGAGCCACCATGGAATATGTTCGCAAAGACTCTATCTTCTATAGCGGACAGGTTAACTCCGGTAGCACCACCTCAAGGGTTAGGTTACACTATGAACCCATACATGCAGCTCCCATCCTATGCCTTGGTTCCAGTAGCCTCTACAAGCAACCAAGGGGCAGGTAAGACTAAGACAGATACGTCAGTATGGCAGACTATGCAAAATGATACATCGGATGATGATACAATAGATTTGAATACTCCGTATGATGATCAGTCGCAGAGTTTTAGTTCAGAAGATGTAGCTGAACTTATTAATGCTGTGAAGGCTGTTCTCTCGTTGGAAGAGCCAGCCAAGACAGTGTTAAAAACTAAAGCACCTGTATTTAAACGAACAAAATCAGTGAAAGCTGAATTCCCAGCGTCAGAGGAGCTGACAAAAATGATGGATAAGTCTTGGGCTGCGCCCAGTAAAAAGTATAAGATTCCTAAAAGATGGGATTCTTATTATCCATTTCCTGCTGTGGATTGTTCGGAAAGAGAATTTCCTCCAAAAGTAGATGCACATGTTCTGCAACTCGTGCATAAATCTGCTTTACCACTGTCATCTACCTCACTAAATGATGTCACAGACAGAAGGGTAGAGAGCCTTTTGAAAAATATATTTTCTCTTGTAGGAGCAGTGGTAAGACCTGCTATGGCTTCGGCCTGGGTAGCAAAGGCAATGAGCGAATGGATAGAGGACTAGAGAATGACATCCCTTCTCCTACTAGGGAGCAAGAGGATCGTTTTTGCCATTTAAGTCAATCTACCCAGTATTTGGAAGAAGCAGCAATTGATGTAGGTACAGTTGCTTCTAAAGCTTCAGCCTTGACAGTAGTCGCTCGCAGAGCTGTTTGGCTACGTACCTGGAAGGCAGATGCGGAATCCAAGAAAGAATTGGAAGCATTGCCTTTTGTCGGTTATATATTATTTGGAAAACCTTTATCGGATATCCTAGAATCAGAGGCTGAATCGAAAAAGGTCAGATTTCCGGCTGCTTATAACCCTAAGTCCAAGGGTTTAAAATTTTGCTCATTTCGTTGGCAAAGTGAAGCGAAAGCTAAAGAGGAGCCTAAGCAACCCCAGTTTAAATCCAGGGGTAGGAAGCAGTGGGCTAGCACAAAGCCAGCTTCCAAGCCTGAACAGAAACCCTCAGCCTGAAGAGCCGGGCCTCCGCCTAGAGGATTCCAGGGTTGGGGGCCTACTCCTTCATTTTGCACACATATGGCAATAGTCAACAACAGATGCTTGGGTGCAGAAGGTAGTATCTCAGGGGCATGGGTTCCCATTCAGGAGGCAGCCTCCTCAAAGATTTTTTTGCACCAGCCCGTCTCGTATAGAGTCGAAGGCCGATGCCCTGCAAGAAGCAGTTCAAAAATTACTGCAGTCAGGTGTGATTGTCCCAGTACCTCCATCACAAAGGGGACAGGGGTTTTACTCCAATCTATTTCTAATCCAGAAACCAAATGGGTCATATCGACCAATTCTCAATCTGAAAATGTTGAACAGATACATTTGGATCCCAAAGTTCCACATGGAGACATTACGCTCCATAATGTTGGCTATGGAACCGGGAGATTACATGGTATCTTTGGATGTACGGGATGCTTACCTACATGTGCCTATAGCACTGTCGCATCAGTGTTACCTCAGGTTTGCCATCCTCCAAGAACATTTTCAGTTCCAAGCTCTGCCCTTCGGGCTAGCAACAGCACCCAGGGTGTTTACCAAGATCATGGTGGTTATGGCAGCTTGTCTGCGCAAACAGGGGATAAGAATATTCCCATACCTGGACAACCTGTTAATCTTAGCACAGTCACAAGATTTACTGTTGAGCCATCTTCAACAGACGATAGTTTGTTTACAGAGACACGGGTGGCTCATAAATTGGTAAAAGTCGTCCCTGAATCCGTCACAGCGGATGGTTCATTTGGGGGCCATATTGGATTCAGACCTACAGAAAGTTCTCTTACTAGAGAAAAAGATAGTCAAGGTGCAGGTCATGGCTCAGGAAGCATTGCACGCCCAGACAATGTCAGTCCATGCAGCAATGCGACTGTTGGGTCTGATGGTATCAACCTTCGACATGGTGGAATATGCGAAATTCCATTCCAGACCATTGCAGCACCTTATTCTGACCAAATGGAACGGGAATCATCAGACGATAAAAAAGCAGATGATAAAGTTTCCAGTAAGCGTAAAAAGGTCTCTAGCGTGGTGGCTACAGACAGACCATTTAAACAAGGGGATACCCTTTTGGATAAAAGAGTGGCAAGTCCTGACAACAGATGCCAGCCTGCAGGGCGGTACTCGGAAGCCTATGGTTTCAGGGAAAATGGACCGCAAGGGAAAGTCGCCTGCCAATAAATCTGTTAGAAATAAGGGCCATTTACTTGACTCTAGTTCAGGCAAAGGACAGTCTGCAGGGAAGACCAGTCCAGGTTCGCTCAGACAATGCGATGGCAGTAGCATACCTCAATCATCAGGGAGGTACTCACAGCAAGAGACTGATGGAGGAAGTAACTCCCATTCTAAAATGGGCAGAACTCCATCTCCCAGCATTGTCAGCAGTTTTTGTCCCGGGTGTACTAAACTGGGAAGCGGATTTTCTCAGTCGGCACACCATTCAGGAAACCGAATGGGCACTACACCCCGAAGTGTTTCAGACACTGGTGAACAGATGGGGTCTACCAGAGATAGACCTTATGGCGTCTCGTCTAAAACAGAAAAGTTCCAAGGTACAGATCGAGAACAAGGGACCCAGGAGCGGTCCATGTAGACGCACTGTCAGTAGAATGGATGTTTCAGCTGGCGTATCTGTTCCCGCCAATATCTCTGTTACTCAGAGTAGTGAGAAAGATAAAACAAGCAAAAGGAGCAATGATTCTAATAGCTCCAGCTTGGCCAAGAAGGCATTGGTACACAGATCTGTTGAGAATGTCCGTGGAAGCACCGATACTGCTCCCTCAACGTCCAGATCTACTAATGCAGGGTCCTTGTTGTCACAGTCATCTGGATCGCCTGTCTTTGACGGCATGGCTGTTGAAACCTCTATCTTAGAGGCTAAAGGATTTTCGAAACAAGTAATCCAAACTATGCTTAGAGCAAGAAAGCCTTCTTCGGCCCGTGTGTATCATAGAATATGGCAAGCCTATATTTATTGGTGTACTGGAAAAAAATTCAATCCGAGATCTTTTAAAGTGTCCAGGATTTTGGATTTCCTTCAGGCAGGATTGGATAAAGGTTTGAAAGTTGCTTCCTTGAGGGTTCAAGTATCAGTGTTAACTGTATGGTTTCAGCGAAAGATTGCTGATTTACAGGATGTACGTACGTTTTTTCAAGGAGTAGTACATATTCAACCTCCATTTGTTCCTCCTGCAGCTCCCTGGGATTTGAATTTAGTTCTTAAATTTCTCCAGGGTCCTCTGTTTGAACCACTTAAGAGAGCAGATCTTAAGTGGTTAATGGCTAAAGTTCTTTTTTTACTGGCAATGGCGTCAGCCAGAAGAGTGTCAGATTTAGGAGCATTATCGTGTAAATCTCCTTTCCTAAGTTTTTTTCCAGACAGAGCAGTTCTCAGAACGAGATCTAGTTATCTTCCAAAGGTGGTATCAAAGTTTCACCTGAATGAAGAGATTGTAGTCCCAGCTTTTCAGGTATCGGGACTTTCTGCGTGAGAAGCGTCGCTGGACGTGGTCCGGGCTTTAAGAATCTACATAGATCGTACTAGTGCCATCAGAAAAACAGATTCTCTCTTCATCCTCTACGGATTCCATAGAAGAGGATGGCCTGCTAGTAAACAGACGCTGGCGAGATGGCTCTGAATGGTAATATCAGAAGCTTATTCTCATGCACATCTCCCTATTCCGGCTAATGTCTCTGCACACTCTACACGTAAGGTAGGTCCTTCTTGGGCAGCACAACAGGGTGCTTCAGCAGAACAGATATGAAGGGCAGCCACATGGTCTTCCATAAACACATTCATTAGACATTATGCCTTGGATACTTTTGCCTCTCATGACGCAGACTTCGGGCGAAAGGTCCTCCTGTGCAATCAGGAGCGTCCCCTCCACTAAAACGGCTTTGAGAATCCCAATGTTATCCTGTGGATAATCCTGTGGACCCAGCCAGAGAAATATACGTTATGGTAAGAACTTACCGTTGATAACGTGATTTCTCTTATGTCCACAGGGATCCCACCCTGACGCATCTGATTTGAGGAACTAGACAATCACTAAAACCTCTTCCTTCTTGTATTGATGGGTGTGCATGTGTGTTCTTATCGCCTAAACAGGTCTCTACCTAATGTTCCTGCCTAAAATCGATGTGGAAAGAACTAATCTGACTGAGTCAGTGGGTGGGACTATATGGTGAAGGCCCCAATGCATCCTGGGAGGCCAGAAAGCTCGTGACCTTGTTGGTGCCATTTTCGCTGTCGCTCGACAATATCCCAATGTTATCCTGTGGATACCTGTGTACATAAGAGAAATCACGTTATCAACGGTAAGTTCTTACCATAACGTATATTTTTCTTTCCAAATGACCCAGAT
Organism: Pseudophryne corroboree; assembly: GCF_028390025.1. Classification (NCBI taxonomy): domain Eukaryota; kingdom Metazoa; phylum Chordata; class Amphibia; order Anura; family Myobatrachidae; genus Pseudophryne; species Pseudophryne corroboree. The sequence continues at coordinate 502,864,058 of NC_086447.1, forward strand.
CTTAAGAGATGTAAAGAGCTCCTTGCGAGCAAGTTGTCAGTTCAAGTGGCACAACAACCTCTCCTTATTCAGCTTCTCCTGCTGCAATTGCTGCTGCCACCAGGAAAACACTGAACTTTTTCAAGAGACCTACTGGTGGTGAAGATGATGAGTCAACTTAGTACATCAGAGTGAAACAACATCTGGTCAGGCTTAAAAGTATTGCCCATAATTATTGACCTGTATACCATGACTCAATCTGATACAGTAATCATCAATAGGATAATAGAGGATTCGTTTAAAGACAATGTACACATTAGCTTGTCACACAGTACATTTGAATACTGGGGGAAAAAAAGGAGATTTGGAGCCCCTTGTACAAAATCTCTTTGGTGTAAGCTACAGTGTGTAGTTGGAAACAGTTTTTAACAAGACCAGTAACCTTGTGATCGATTGGTGTAGGAGGCTACTACCAAATAAATTGGAAAAACTGATATTCATTGAAATGAATTATAAATTCTATGAGGGAGACCTTGGCAACAAAATACAACAAACTTCTGTAATGGTGGATTCCAGTCGGGATGAGTTAATATTGTGTAATGATGAGGATGATTTTAACAACAGTGAGGAGTGTGATGATGAGGATGATGATGAGCCTGACATGTTCCAAGTGTGACTATGAATAACAACCTGGTTAGCTGCCTTTAGCCCACCGGTAGCTTAATTTAACTAAACCACAAAAAATTGGGGGTTTTGGGGGGGGGGCAAACAAACCAAGCACTTCAGTCAGACTAGTGACAGTTCCTGTCGCTAAAGTGCTTGGTTTGTTAAACTATACATGTCCTTTTAAATATACAACATAAGGGTGGACCACTTTTCTTTTCAATATGGGCTGTATTTTGGGGGGCATTGTTGATGGTCTTCTGTCTCTCGCAAGTCAATCTCTTACCAGCTCATGCTTCTTATTATCATTCTATTTTGTGTGTGATTGACTGGCAATATATAATAAATTATAACAATAACCGTATTATACTGTATTATTATTATAATTTTTTTGGGGGGAGGGGCATTGTTGATGGTCTTCTGTCTCTACCAAAGCAATTTGTATCTCTGGTATTGTCCTCACTCCTGAGGCATATGCTGCATGGATCTGTTTGCGATTGCATTATAATTTAGAAATTGAATCTCACATTAGGATTCTTGCTTTTTAATAGTTTCTTCCACACCTCTCTTATTTTCTTGTTTTATTCAATCAATTCATCAGTCAGTCAGTCAGTCAATTCATTAATTATTCAATGAATGAATCAATAATTAAATAAAAGCTTTACCTGCCCTCCACTGCATACTCCAGCTCAATTTTCCTGTACTGCCATTGGGCCTCTGATCTACTGTAGTTCTTCTTGATTAATGAAAACATTCTTTCTGTGGGGTCATAATGTTTATTAAACTGCTATCCTCTCTGCCACTGCTGTGTTGCTATGTTTCACAGATGTGCAGTATTCTTTTAAAGGGACATGTGTTTCTGCTGCTACTCTGTCACTTCTTTTATCTAGCTATCTGTTATCTTGCTGCAGCCTTTGGCCAATATTGGTGGACAATACTGTGAGCTTTGAGGTGGTCAAAATTGATGGGAAATTAATGCTATTGATGTTAATTTTGTAGGAACAACAATAGGCAAAACCAAACATGAATCTACACCAAAATACTTGAGGGTGGTTTTGCCAAAGCCAAAAACCAAAACCGAAACACTGAAGGTGGTTTTGGCAAAATCAAACCCAATGTACACATGCATCGCTTGAGGGCTAAAGACGCCTACTGCCAACATTGCACATCCGAGTGCTGCATCTTAGTATGCAGCATCGGATTACCAAAGCGAATCTTGGCTGTAGTGTTTGCAACATCAGTCATCTGTGTAAGCTTAAGACTACTCAAATTGGGTGCCTCACCTACACAGCCGAGGCCAGTAAATCTGCTTTGGATGACAGAGAACTGGCCTTGTCACTCCTACAAAACGAGTACAACACACCCCAGTTTTCGTAAACACCACCACCACCACCCTGTCCCCAAACAGCCGCTGCTTGTCAATCAGGCTGCGGCTTAGGGGGGACTGCGTACCACAAAGGCCATAGTTGCATACCCTCCCTCATTCTGCAGGAGACTCCCTGAAATAGTAGCAATCTCCCTGACTCCCTGAATAGTCCAGCAATGTCCCTGATTGCACCTTACCCCCATTATGTAGCTGCTACATTCTTGAAGAAAACTATAAATCAGAGATGCATACATTCAAATGGGATCATCAGTTCCATTTCCCTGCACTGGTTATAACTAAAGGCACAGTGGGAGAAGTGATAAAGCAGTGATAAGTACAAGGTGATAACGCACCAGCCAATCAGCTCCTAACTGTAAATTTACATACTGTATTGGAGCTGATTGGCTGTTTCTTTATCACCTTGCACTTATCATTTCTCCTGGCTTAATACATCTGCCCCAATGATCCCTATGGCTACATGCATTTTAAAAAAAGGTTTCTCGTGGCCACTTACAGTATATGGAAGCTCTTGTAAAACACTATACCATACCTCCCAACTTTCCCGATTTAAGCGGGACAGTCCCGCTAACTGGACACTGTCCCGCTGTCCCTCCCGCGGGTTACAGTGTCCCCCGGGCAGGGGGCAGTTGGGCGATCCAGTGATCACCCCTGCTCTGCTTTGCAAAGCAGCCGGTGATCACACTGAATAGATGCCGTGAGCATGCACACGGCATCTACCAGCACAAGGAGGGGGCCGGGGGCTGTCCAGCAGCTCAAAATGACGGAAACGGGGGTCACGGCAAGAGGCCACGCCCCCTTACCGTGAGGCCCTGTCCCTCTACTCAAACCCCCATCACCTTTTTCTGATGTGACCGCGCCTCCAGCTCGTGTGTCCTGATTCCCAAGGGACAGAAGTTGGGAGGTATGTAATTCACAAATAAACAGAGCCGGTCCTAGGCATAGGCAAACTATGCAAATGCCTATGGCATTTGGCATGCATAGGGACACAAGCAGCTTCTGCTGATTAAAATAATATGCAGCATGCCTATATTCTGTATGTGACTGCGGCTCTACCTGCATACGAAATGCATTACTAATGTGCGGCATTATGTGTATAAGGTGTACTACAGTACTTTGTGGCGTAACCTGCTGTATAGAAAGGGCACTACTGTGTGGTCTAATGTGAATAAAGAGTAATATGGTGTGGTATAATGTGAATAAGGGGGACTACTGTGAGGAGTAACGTGGTACTACTGTGTGATGTAATGTGAATAAGAGACACTATTGTAACATAGTAACATAGTATCTAAGGTTGAAAAAAGACAATTTGTCCATCAAGTTCAACCTATTTGTGGTCTCCTATTCAGGATTATTTTGGTCTAAAGTCTGTCTGATGCTGATGTCAGCCGTTGTGTTTTATTCGTCTTTTCATAGTAACTATAGTGCGCGACTACGCACCATAACCCTGGATATCCTTATCCAATAGGAATTTAACCCATTCTTAAAGGAGTTGACTGAGTCCACCATTACAACTCCCTCAGGCAGGGCATTCCAAACACGTATTGTCCTCACTGTGAAAAAACCTTTTCGCCGCATTGTGCGGAATCTCCTCTCCTCTAACCTAAGCGAGTGTCCACGTGTCCTCTGTGCTGATCTTACCAAAAACAGGACCCGCGCAAGCTCTGTGTATTGTCCCCTTATATATTTGTAGATGTTGATCATGTCCCCTCTATGGGGTATATGCAATTCCGGCCGAATTGCGGCTTTTTTTCTCCCGCTTTAAAATTCGACACAGTTCGACCGTCGAATTCCGGCCGACGGGTGCCGGAATTCGACATATTCAATAAAAAGCGGATTTGACAGTCCCGCTGTCGAAAAACGGACGAATTGACGGATAGTGTGCGTCCTGGATTCGACTTTCTGACGGTGCAAAAATGGTTAAAAAACACAGAAAAAAATTGTGTGGGGTCCCCCCTCTAAAGCATAACCAGCCTCGGGCTCTTTGAGCCGGTCCTGGTTGTAAAAATATGGGGAAAAAACGGACAGGGGATCCCCCGTATTTTTAGAACCAGCACCGGGCTCTGCGTCCGGTCCTGGTGCAAAAAATACGGGGGACAAAAAGTGTAGGGGTCCCCCGTATTTTTTGTACCAGCACTGGGCTCCACTAGCTGGGGAGATAATGCCACAGCCGGGGGACACTTTTATACCGGTCCCTGCGGCCGTGGCATTAAAACCCCAACTAGTCATACCTGGCCAGGGTACCCTGGAGGAGTGGGGACCCCTTAAATCAAGGGTTCCCCCCCTCCAGCCACCCAAGGGCCAGGGGTGAAGCCCGAGGCTGTCCCCCTCATCCAAGGGCTGCGGATGGGGGGCTGATAGCCTTGAGTAAAATGAAAGAATATTGTTTTTTGCAGAAGAACTACAAGTCCCAGCAAGCCTCCCCCGCAAGCTGGTACTTGGAGAACCACAAGTACCAGCATGCGGGGGGAAACGGGCCCGCTGGTACCTGTAGTTCTTCTGCAAAAAAAATACCCAAATAAAAACAGGACACGCACACCGTGAAAGTACAACTTTATTACACACATGCCGACACACACATACTTACCTATGTTCACACGCCGACCTCTGTCCACTTGTCCAAGTAGAATCCGGGGTACCTGAAAATAAAATTATACTCACCTAAATCCAGTGTCCTGTTATTATTTGTAATCCTCGTACTTGGCAAAAAAAAATGCATTCCCGATCCACACGGACTGAAAGGGGTCCCATGTTTACACATGGGACCCCTTTCCCCGAATGCTGTGCCCCCCCCCCCCCCCCCCGTGACTCCTGTCACTGAGGGTCCCTTCAGGCAATCATGGAGCGCCACGTCGTGGCACTCTTCTGATTGCCTATGCGCGTCTGAGCTGGCAGACAGCACATCGCACAGCCCCTCCATTATATTCAATGGTGGGAACTTTGCGGTCAGCGGGTGACTACAGGTACCAGCGGGCCCGTTTTCCCCCCGCATGCTGGTACTTGTGGTTCTCCAAGTACCAGCTTGCGGGGGAGGCTTGCTGGGACTTGTAGTTCTTCTGCAAAAAACAATATTCTTTCATTTTACCCAAGGCTATCAGCCCCCCATCCTTCACCCCTGGTCCTTGGGTGGCTGGAGGGGGGGGACCCTTGATTTAAGGGGTCCCCACTCCTCCAGGGTACCCCGGCCAGGGGTGGCTAGTTGGGGTTTTAATGCCACGGCCGCAGGTACCGGTATAAAAGTGTCCCCCGGCTGTGGCATTATCTCCCCAGCTAGTGGAGCCCGGTGCTGGTACAAAAAATACGGGGGACCCCTACGCTTTTTGTCCCCCGTATTTTTTGCACCAGGACCGGACACAGAGCCCGGTGCTGGTTCTAAAAATACGGGGGATCCCCTGTCCGTTTTTTCCCCGTATTTTTACAACCAGGACCGGCTCGAAGAGCCCGAGGCTGGTTATGCTTAGGAGGGGGGACCCCACGCATTTTTTTTCTTGATTTTAACCCATTCCCACCCCTTCCCACTGAAAACCATGCTCTCTCTATTTTAGTCAGTTAAAAAAAATATATTCTTTTAAAAAATATGTAAATAATACTTGTATCCCTCTAATAGACAAACCAAGTACATAATCCCTTCTAATATAAATAGATATGCTATTAGCAATAAAAAAAACACTAAAAAAAAACATGTTTAAAAAATGTTTTTATTAGATTCCTCCAGCAAAGTGAGGCGGAAGGAAATTGACGATATTACTGTCGAAAAGCACTAAAGTCGAATCGACATTCTTCAATTGAATATACTTTTGTCGAATTGCCGCATTTTTACCACTGCAGACATGTCGAATTTTCAAAATGTCGAATTGCAAAAAGTCGAATCTGAAAAGTCCGTTTTTGTGTCGAAAAGTACTGTATTGCATTGTCGATTTTTTTTTGTGTCGAAAATGCCCCGTTTTTCGACATTTTCGGGAATTCGACCGCAATTGCATATACCCCTTTGTCTCCTCTTTTCCAGTGTAAACATGCCTAGCCTTGCAAGCCTTTCCTCGTATTCCAGCATCTACATGCCCTTAATTAGTTTAGTCGCCTGCCTCTGAACCTTTTCTAGCTCCAGAATATCCATTTTGTAGTATGGTGCCCAAAATTACACACAGTATTTAAGATGTGGCCTCACTAGTGATTTATATAGTGGGAGTATAACACTCTCGTCACTTGCATCTATCCCCCGTTTTATGCATGCTAATATCTTATTAGCCTTCTTTGCTGCGATCCTACTTTGGGTACTGCTGCTTAGTTTGCTATCTATGTTAACACCTAAGTCCTTTTCCAGTACAGACTCCCCTAATGTTACCCCATTTAGTATGTAGGTATAATTTTTGTTCTTGCTACCACAGTGCATTACCTTACACTTGTCTGTATTGAAGCGCATTCTCCATTTGGCTGCCCATGCTTCTAATAAAATTAAGTCGTTCTGAAGAGACTCAGCATCCCCCTTCATATTTATAACGTTATACCATTTGGTATCGTCTGCAAAAATTGACACCATACTCGCGGTTAGGTCGTTATTGAAAATGTTGAACAATAGTGGTCCTAGTACAGACCCTTGTGGCACACCACTTAGCACTTCAGTCCAGTTTGAAAATTATCCATTAACCACAACGCGCTGTTCCCTATTATCTAAACAATTTTTGACCCAAGTGCATATTGTGCTCCCTAGCCCTATTTCTTGTAGCTTATAGATAAGTCGATGTGTGGTACAGTGTGGAAAGCTTTGGCAAAGTCTAAAAAGATTACATCCACCTCCTCACCCTGATCAAGGTTCGCATTTACTGTTTCATAAAAGCCAAGTAAGTTGGTTTGACATGATCTGTCCTTCACAAATCCATGTTGACTTTATTGACTTCAAGGAACTTCTGAATACTATCCCTTAAAATATCTTCCAATACTTTCCCCACTATGGATGTAAGACTAACTGGTTTATAATTACCCGGTTCAGCTTTACTTCCCTTTTTGAATATTGGCACTACTTCCGCTATACGCCAGTCTTTGGGAACCATACCTGATATAACTGAATCTTTAAAAATTAAAAATAGCGGTCTTGCAAGTTCAGAGTGAAGCTCCATTAGAACCCTTGGGTGAATTCCATCGGGACCCGGTAACTTATTAATCTTTACATTTTTTAATCGGTCACAGACTACCTCCTCACTTAAATGAGCACTTATCAGTGGGACATTATCATTATTGAGATTGTGTGTTAGTCCCTGAATTTTCACCTCTTGTAAATACCGTTGAAAAAAACTCATTTAGTTTGTCCGCTATGTCATTATCATTTTTAACTAAGACTCCCAACTTGTATTTTAAAGGGCCTATACTCCCCTTCTTTAATCTCTTGCTGTTGATGTATTTAAAAAAAAAATTGGGATTCGCTTTGCTTTCCTTTGCTACTAGTTTTTCTGTTTCTACTTTAGCCGCTCTTATTTCTTTTTTGTATATTTTGTTACAGTCCTTATATTGCTGAAATGACTCTGCATTCCTGTCAGATTTGTATTTTTTGAATGCTCGCCTTTTCTTGCCCATAAGTTCCTTTATCTTTTTGTTAAACCACATTGGTTTGGGATTTTTATTCCTTTTTTTGCTGCTCGTGGGAATAAATTTGAGAGTATTTTTAACTAGCAGTGATTTTAATACATCACATTTCTCCGTAGTATTGTTTCCTTGAAAGAAAATTTCCCATTCAATATCCCTTAAAGCTTCCCTCATCATGTCAAAGTTGGCTTTGCAAAAGTTTAGAGTCCTAGTTGAGCCTGTATAGGACTGCTTATGAAAACTGATGTTGAATGTGACCATATTGTGGTCACTGTTTCCTATGGGCTCCCCTACTATAATATTTGATACCAATTCCCCATTGTTTGTTAATACCAGGTCTAAGATTGCATTGTACCTAGTAGGTTCCTCGATTAGTTGAACTAAGTAGTTATCTTTTAGTGTGTTTAAAAACATGTTACCCCTAGCAGTATCGCATGAATAGTTTATCCAATTTATCTCTGGGTAGTTAAAATCTCCCATCACTACTATGGGGGTCATTCCGAGTTGATCGCTAGCTGCATTCGTTCGCTGTGCAGCGATGAGGCAAAAAACCCGGCACTTCTGCGCATGCGTATGCGGTGCATGCGCGGTGTACTATTACAACGAACTATGTCGTTTTACACAGGGTCTAGCGATGCTTTTCAGTCGCACAGGCAGCCGCAGAGTGATTGACAGGAAGAGGGCATTTCTGGGCATCAACTGACCGTTTTCTGGGAGTGTTCGGAAAAACGCAGGCGTGCCAGGAAAAATGCAGGCGAGGCTGGGCGAACGCTGGACGTGTTTGTGAAGTCAAATCAGGAACTGAATAATCTGAAGTGATCGCAAGCACTGAGTAGGTTTGAAGCTACTCTGAAACTGCACAAAATTATTTTGTAGCCGCTCTGCGATCCCTTCGTACGCACTTCTGCTAAGCTAAAACACTCCCAGTGGGCGGCAGCATAGCGTTTGCACGGCTGCTAAAAACTGCTAGCGAGCGAACAACTCGGAATGACCACCCATGTCTCCTACTCCTGCTGCTCTTTCAATTTGCTTCAGTAACAATTCCTCATCAGATACATTAATACCAGGTGGCCTATAGCATAAACCCAATACTAACTTTTTTATTCCTTTAGCCCCGCTTGCAATTTCTATCCATAACGTCTCAACAATGTCTACAGTCCCCTCCTGAATATCTTCCTGTATATCAGGTTTTAAAAACGGCTTTACGTAAAGGCATACCCCTCCACCCCGTTTATTTAATCTGTCTCTCCTGAACAGCGTATAACCCTCTAGATCAGAGGTTCTCAAACTCGGTCCTCGGGGGCACACACAGTGCACGTTTTGCAGGTCTCCTCACAGAATCGCAAGTGAAATAATTAGCTCCACCTGTGGACCTTTTAAAATGCGTCAGTGAGTAATTAATACACCTGTGCACCTGCTGGGTTACCTGCAAAACATGCACTGTGTGGGGTCCTGAGGACCGAGTTTGAGAACCTCTGCTCTAGATTGACTGTCCAATCATGAGATTCATCCCACCAAGTTTCAGTAATGCCTATAATATCATACTGTGTGCTTTCTGCTAGTATTTCTAGTTCCCCCTTTTTACCTGTAAAGGGGGTACTCACGGAGCGATATTCTAAGCAATCTGACTAGATTGCTTAGAATATCAGCATGATCGCTCCGTGTGTAGCCCCCTCAGCGATAGCGATGCGCGGCCCCGCACATCGCTATCGCTGCTGCTAGATTGGCCTGCATGCAGGCCAATCTAGCGGGTCGCTCACTTCACCCGCTGGGTGAAGTGAGCCCCCCCCCCCCGTCTTCCCGCGCACGCTCAGCACAGATCGCGCTGTGCTGAGCGGCAGGAGAGATGTGTGCTGAGCGGTTCGCTCAGCACACATCTCTCCTGCATCGGCCCGTGGGTACTGGGCTTAAGGCTTCTAGCGTTTACATACATACAATTAAGATAAGTATTTCCACTTGTGCTAGGGACATCATTCACTTTATGCAGCATTGATGACCCATAATCCTTATTAGTTAGTGTTATGATAATACCTTTTTTAGTACCCATGTTAATACCCTTACTGGCTGCTCTTTCCCTCCCCCCTATTCCTCCCCCATTTCGTTTACTACCGCCATCCCCTCTATTCTCACTGCATGACCCGTAGTTTCTAGCTAAACCCTCTCCCCAGGCTCCTAGTTTAAAATCTCCTCCAACCTTCTAACCATCCTTCCCCCCAGCACCGCTGCCCCCTCCTCATTCAGGTAAATTGAATGACATAATGTGAATAAAGTTGCAGTACTGTGTGGCGTAGTTTCAACTGGGGGTATTATTGTGTGGCCATGCCCCTTTCAAACAAGAACACGCACCGTTTTGGGCAGCGCAACGAATATGCACACTGTTCCTATTTAAAATATAGGGGGTAGGAGCACCAAAATGAGGACTGCTATGGGTGAGGAGTGATGGTGCTGGGAAAGGGGTACAGGGTCAGAGGCGGAGCTAGTGTCTGTGCAAGGAGGCACCATCCAAAATCTTGCCTAGGGCATCATATTGGTTAGGGCCGGTTATGCAAACAAATCCTGCAAAATGTCAATGTAATTTCTTCAACAAGTAGATCTCACTAACTTTGGGGCTCATTGACATTTGGATGTATAAGAAGAACTAGAAAGATGGTTATTGAGTTGGGTGCACAAAACCTATTTGTTGAATTGATTATAAAGATAAAACGTAGCTTTTATTGCTTATATTAATATTGAAAAGGTCCTTGTAGTAGGACACATACAGCAAAATATAGAGGTTAAAAACATGAAATTTACAAACATATAAGTAATAAAGAGTGAAAAAGTTGTGTAAGAAAGATTCTTAAAAAGTGGGGTCACCACAATGACTCCTGCAACTCAGCCTAGTTAAAGCTGCCCGTACAGCGAAACATGCATGTCGGCTTCTTAGTGGGCCACCACACTCCTTTAAATTGATTGCAATGTTGTATGTCGTGTAATATATATTTTCGTATCCACCTGCACCAGCACTGACTTTAATATAGCTATATTGATTAGGATCCGCAAAGCGGGCTGTTGTGCATGAGTTCAGAAATTTAGTAAGGGCCATTTAAGATAACAGCAAGGGGAATCACCCCAGCTTACATCTGCATCAGAGGAATGAATTACCTCATTGTTTGGATGGTATGCTCCGGTGGTTAATCAAACCACTGTGTTAGATGTTTTAGTATGATGCCTCTTATAATAGCAATTTGGCACCTTACATAAACATATACATTTTATGCTAATTTAGCACCTGTACTGCCTAGATTAAAAGCGCATGGACTAGGAATTGCACAGTTGATTATGGATTAAAGTTACCAAACACCGCAGGGGTTACTATAGTCAGCTGCAGTGGGAATTATTTCAACTATTATCCGCATTAGAAGGATTCATTTCCATATCATATGGACAACTGACCTCTGCGGCTGATTTGATTATTGACCCAATACCTTTGATTTATTAGTATTCATAATCTCCCCAGCGGACATCTCCACATACCGTACACATTCTATACCTTTATAATAAAAGCCACTAGCTTTCTAATAGGGACATATTTATATGACTCGTAAAGGTATCAGCCTATTTATTTACACAGTACGGTGTCATTTGTGACAAGAGACACCAATATCACATACATCTGTGAAGTGTTTTAGTATAGACTTCACAATTTACTTTATGAATCACTGTTGCAACAATTGTTGCCTTTGTGCAATACCAGTCTAAGGATATTTGGAAACATTTATTTTTCTATTTATAAATAGTGCTGACTGTGCAGTATCTACAGGACTAGTGGAAACACTCCCTGCTTCTATTTATAAACAGCAATAATTGCGGTATTTAACCATATTTTTTGTTAACCCTGTCAATACACGGGGCTCAATTTTGATTACTTTGGATTCATCATAAGGGGTGACGCTTAACACCCATATACACAGTAATCAGCCAATATCCTCATACCTCACCTCCACGTTACCTCAGATCTCAGTAGCTTTGTGAGTGCCCTAGACCCCCACATTGACAATTTTGTGTAGGAATGTACATCTAAAGTATTTTTAATTGACTATGATCTAGTACATGGGGGATGCATAGCTAATTCAACCCCATACTTTCATTGTGAGGGAAAGAGGTCATAACTGAGGTATTCCATACAAGCTACCGCATTTATGCATTAGAGGCAGCACTAAACATCAGTGTCAGTTGAATGTGACACACACACACATATATGTGTATACCTTGTCAAAGTCAGAAAAATATCTCTATACACACTGCCATATTTGCACCTCATTCTGGTCCGCGCTGCGCATGCGTGCGCTCTCCCGTGCGTGCGCATACTCACAGTCGCGGGCACCCGCAGGCGCACGGTATGCGTATTTACGGTAGAGTTTATGTGATCGTAGCGTGCGACTCAATCGTTACATATTTTCAGTAATAATGTATTTTGTAGATCATGGTCCCTTTGATAGATTCTGAAAGTTTAGTTAATATAGCATGTTCCTGAACAGAGAGATCCCTCTTTGTATTGTACGAAGGGTCTAACAGGGGTCATACAGTGGTGTTTAGTACCCATCGGAAGAGTATTTAAATAGCAATATTCCGGTGTTGGTTTGGGGCGGATTAATCGCTCGTGCGAATAGTTATGGACATAAGAAGTTTATGTCCATTTACTATTATTTGTTCTTACTTAGCCATGCGGCGGGAAACCCAGTTTCCCTCCCACCTGAACAGTTGGAAGCAGTCACAGCCCACCTGTATGAATCAACCTATGACCTTTTGTTATAATGCGAAGCCGAATTCCTGTGTCCAATGAACAATGGGATTATAGGGACCATTGTACTGTATTGTGTGTAGTGTATATAAGGTCAGCCAGCCTGAATAGCCAACAGACTCTCTCCACAAAGGGTTATCATATTGACAAACTTGGGGTCTGGTACCAGGCTGCGCTGCGATCGTTCCCAGTGTGTGTATGTAAGTAATTCTCTGTAATCATTGCTCTTTCATTGTATTGGCCACATTCTCTCTCTTTCGGTTTAGTTTAAGATTGTAAACGTTATTGTATATTTCTGTCTAGATATTCTGTTAGATCTATATGTTAGTTTGTAGCGTATGACTTGTGAACTGTTTCCCCTTTTGAAGTAACTTTAGATATGTGTTAGTAAAAGGCTTTGGACCCTTAAAACGGTAGTGTGTATTTGTTATATTGCAAGGGGTAATAGGAGCGTCTCGATCGCTCGAACAGCTTTAGTATCTATAAGGTTAAACAGCGTTACATCACTACATTGGTTCGGATACAAGGTATACAGCATAAGAATATCTTTCCAGCGTGTTACATACAAGTTTTAATGATTGTTATCGTGTGAGCGTCTGCGCCGCTCGTGATCTCCTCGTGGTCTCGAGCGTCCGCTACGCTGATAGCGTAGCATTACGGTAGTCGCTCACCTATAGTGTGCCCGATACCAACAGCGTATTCTCGCGAGCGTTTGTGGCGCTCGAGCGGCTCGCTCCCGCTACAGCGTCCGCTACGCTAAGAGCGTACCCTTACGGTACTACATACTCCAATAGCGTACAAAGTCTCTTAACCTCGTAGAGTGTTTAATAAGGTAATAAAAATCAGCATTCTCAATTGAGGGCTCGTCCTCCCTCCACACATCCATCCGCACTAGCTAAAACAGACTTTATCTGTCAGCAAAGGGCGGGAACGCAGTATCCTTTCGTATCCGTATTGGTGGTGAGGGATACAGTAGTGCTGACTAGATAAGCGTCTGTTTCGCTACGCTGTAGGAGTGCTGGGGTGGAATCCGGAACCGGAGGTAAGAACAATACGCTATTATCTTTTAAAACTGTTTATTTCTGCTTTTGCATACGCACACACGCATACACGCACGCATCTACATTGTTGTAACTCACTTTCTTGTTGCCATTAGAATTGATTATTAGACACGTGCTGAGGAATCTGGTGCTATTTAGTTAAGATTACAAAGGAAAATTGTTAAGGGTATAAGTGTAAAGAACACACACACAGCATAGCAAATACTGTGTGGTGTACGGTAAGCGATTTCTGTTGAGTATTGTTTACATTGATAGAAGCGTGTTGATTGTGTCGCTGTGGGCGTATCTGCACTTTTGTCTCGGACAACGTGCAAAAGCACGTACGTGACGCAAAGGCATACGCACGTGGCGTGTTTTACGCAACGGAGCGTACAGATACGCCCATTGAGACTCATATCACACAATAACCTTGTTTAGGGTGGGCGGTATAGTATAGCCACCTGGTAAATAGCACACAGTTGTTCAGTTCAGTTTTACTAAAAGTATTAGTGAAAAGAAAACCTTTTTCTACTGCAAAACCTGTATGAAAGGAATTTCTGTACAGAAAGATTAAAAGTGTATATGATTGAATAAGAGTGAGTGTGGAACTTAAGGTATTGTTTTTGTGAACCCACAAATCGGGATCCCGTCGGAGACCACATCAGGTGAGTGGACACTTGGTGGCGTGGGACTGGCTTGCCCGCGTTAACATTATATAACGTAAAGGAGCAAGTAGTTTCCGCAGACAAAAGGACTGCGAGGTATTTAAGCGCAGCCCCGGGGGGGGTTTGCGTAGCACCCATATAGTTAAAGCTCCGGCTGAAGGTTTCGCAGCCTAAACAACCGATTCCATTGGTCGTAAAACGTATAAATATTTAGTTATTTATGCGCTGTGCGACTGGACCGCACGTAATTGTGTGCATTAGTTTGTTACCTTGGTACCCATCAACAATTTATTGTGGGATCATAAATGCTACTTGTACATTCTAACGTGATTTGTGTAGGTTTTTGTTATTTTAAGGGAGTTTCGCTGTTCACTAAGCAAATCTCTAACGACCAATACTTGCTGGGGAGGGATCGCATACTCCCACGCGCCCCAGTAAATAGAGGTTACAAAAGATCCCACGGATTGGATAGGCCAATTGGGGCGCAGAGTGAGTGAAAGCACTAGTTGAACTTTCACCGTCGCCTTACCGCGGGCAATTTGGTCTGTTTGTCAGAATTAGCTAAGACAGCAATATCTGCAAACGATGGGGGCCAGTTGCTCAAAGAAGGGACGTCCAACAAGGGTTCACGTTGGTAGTTGCTGGCCCAAAGGGTCCGCCAGGTATCAGGTATTATGCAACGAATGGGAACTTATGACAGAGGATGATGGGGAACAGTCTCCCCGGGTAGGCAGTCTGAACCCTGAGGTATTGCAGAACCCACGAAAAAGGATAGGTCAAATAAAATCTGCTAAGCAGAGGATTAGACAAAATGATTGTTTACAGTTATGGCAACGGGAAAGTGAAATACAAGGAGAGCTAGCTCATACAGCTGACTCTCACCTTGGTGAGAGAAATGTGGCAATGAAAGAGAAGGTGGTTACAGAGAATGACACACTGGTGTACGATAAAAATGCACTTAGTAACTGTGTTAAGAATGAAAGTGTAAAATGTAATAATGTTTATGAAAATGAAAGTGTTAAATGTACAAATGTTAACCTGTGCAAGTCGCACCCCATGTTAAACTTCCCTCAGGATTATCATCAAGAAAGTGAGCCCAGAACGATGTCGACACCTCTTCCAGCAGCCATCACACAAGACATCCAGGTGGACGCGACCAAATCGGTAAAGGCAATAATCAAACCCCCTAACGAAGGGTCAGGTGAGGTCGTGTCCACAGGTACGTACAAAGTTTTATATCATGCACAAACAAATGTACCTCATATTGTAGAACCAACGCAAGATGATGTAATTGAGTTTAGTCCTATCAGGGTGATCACAGTCCCCAATGGGAAGACTGACGATCAGGGAATCATTCCCGTCAAGGACAGTGCAATGCGCCGTCCCTGGTCCCGGATGGAATTGAGATCAATTATGTCTGAATTTCCTGATCCTAGGAAAAATCTAGTAACATGTCAAAGGTTTATTAAAGAACTAGGAAACTCCACAGAACCCACCAACAAAGATTGGCGGACAGTGCTGAGGGCATGTTTGCCCTCCAGCGTTGAGCCTGCGAAATTTATTGCTGATTGTAAATTAAACACAGAGGTACCTCATACGGAGGAAAACAATCAGGAATGTATTAAGCAGATCAACCGACAGTTAGGAGTATATTTCCCTGCCGTTGTCAAGTGGAATGAGATTTTCTCCATAAGACAAAACGAAGGGGAAAGTACTTCTAATTATTTCCACCGGGCATTGCAGGACATGACTAGGTATACGGGTGTAGAAAACATCGAAACAAGTGCACCGCACAGAGAAGTAGCAATATCTGTGCTAATGGATGGTTTAAAGGAAGTGTTGAGAGCAAGGATACAGATCACCAATCCATACTGGAGAGATAAATCAGTAACTGCATTAAGGGACTCTGCTGTTGGGCATGAGCAAAACATCAGCAAGCACAGGGAAACACAGAGACGTAAGGAGCCTCAGATCCCTGTGGGTAAGTCCAAGGTGATAAGGTGTTATAATTGCCAGAAGGAAGGCCATTTTGCAAGAGATTGCAGATCAGGAAGTAGACAAAATCCACATAAAGTCAGACCCCCTAGACCAAGAAATGAGCAAAATTATAACACACACAATTATAATCAGGGATCTTTTAGGAAGAATTTTGGGCCACACCCATGATATGTAGTCAGGAAAGGTGATCATTAGGACTGATGGTAAGCCTGAGGTAACGGTTAATAAATTGGGAGGTCATTCACTGAAGACACAGGAATGACCAGGTGAAATGTTGTAAATGTATTTGTGAAAAAAAAAATGTTTTTTTCTCTCTCTCTATCCCCATCTCTGACGATTATTGGTAAGAATTCAAACATTGCATATCCGCTTGGTCCTTGCAGAAGTCTACCAAACCCCAGCATGACCTATCCGCCACAATGTATTCTGGCCAGATACAGACAGTGGAGTAATGCAGGTGCTGGTGGGGAGGGACTGCTCAAGGAAACCATAGGACACATAGATATGACAGCCTGATAATCTGACAATGTTTTCCTAATGCTGACAATGTTTTAAAAAAGTTTTAAAAATGTTTTTTTTTCTCGTTTCCGATTGTGTAGTTACTGTTGAGTTATGTAATATATATGCATATGAATTGTTCTCTCTTTTGTTTTTTCTCTCTCTCTCTTCTCACTCATGTTTTCATGTTTAAAGATGGTATGTCACACATCAGTTAGACAAATGGTAATGCAAGATTTTTGCTCCTTACAGAGGGATCGCTGATTTGGAAAGAATATTGCATCATCGGAATGTTCGTTTGGAAGACTGAGAGACAGCACCTTTGAGATGACGACAGAACAAGAAGAACGACAAAGACTAGAGAACTTAATTATCGTAACAAGTCTCTCTCCCCCTCAAACTGTTTTTTTGTACCCCATTACAAATTTCTTCTTTTCTCCTCCTGTAAGATGGACTTGCCCCAAGAGACTGTGATATGGATTTTCCTGTTGACCATGATGTTGACCAGAGCAGTCTGTTTCGGTGAGAGTATCAGTGAGGTCAAGAAAGGATCCAGAAAGGTCCTGATGATAAAGATGGAGGTGTAAATTTCCAATAGCAACCCAATCACCAAGCAAAGGCGAGTACCGGAAACGATCTAGCAGCCATGTTATCTGTAAACATTTTTCTTTTAAGGATTGTTAGCTGAAGAAAACTGTATCTGTAGGCTCTGTAACAATGTCATTGAGGATGGGTGCATTAAGAAATGCCAATCCAGTTTTAATATCCACATGGACCGGCATCCATTGAGTGACTATCACTCCTTAGTGGGTAGTGAGTGTTAAATCAAACAGATTGTTGGGTATGCTCTCAAGTACCTCAAGGTCATAGCAAATCAGGACTAGTACCATTTCCTTTAACGATAGGGGAGGTACTTGAGCTAAAGGGTGGGAGACCGGTGGACAGGAGGTTTAATATCTCCAGTCCTCCTAGTTTGAAGCTCCACCAATACCATGTGGATAGGTCCCTATTATGTTTTAACATCTCCAATCCCCGAAAGCCGGGAAATTGGGAAGTGTCATGGAGTAATCAAACCATGACCTTTTCGCATAGAGCAGATAGAATGCCTACAGATACAGAGCTTGTACGCCACATAGCCAGTAGAGGAAAATCTTTCCGGTATAGGTATACCTTAGGAAATAGGATTACAAGAGTTGGAGAGGTATCACCAGGATACTGTGCACATATCGTACAACCTGATACGTGTACTAAGCAGATGGAAGAATTAGGGTTAGGAGATTTCACATGGATGGTGTGTAATATGGTTATGTCCTACTCCGTCCCATATGTTCTCCCCGATGATGCATATTTCATATGCGGGAGAAAGGCGTACAAGTGGCTTGCCCCAAACTCTGAAGGATTGTGTTATATTGGAAAAGTACTGCCCGAAGTAATGACTGTATCACATGACAAAATGAAAGACATACACCGTGGTGCCCAAGCTCCTTATACTCACACCCATTACGAGCACGTTGTTAAAAGGCACCTGATAGAGAAGACAGAGCATCCGGCCTCTGATCTGATAAGTGAATCCACCGGGATTCAATTCTTAATCGCGTTAGATTTCACCCGCACCGCTAGAGGAGTGCTGAATTATAAATACATATCGGCGCTCGCAAATTTGTTAGACAATATCACTGAAATGTATGATGACACATTTAGGTATACTGGAAGGGAACTTCAAGCTTACAAAACAGAACTGGTACAGCATAGAATGGTTCTCAATTACCTCACAGCAGTGACAGGCGGATATTGTGTCACACTGGCAACACAATACGGCGTGAAATGTTGCACATATATTACGAATAGCACCGAGGATCCGGTCGAGGTCATAGACCAAAAGATGGACGATATTCTCCAACTGAAGTGGGAATTTCGCAGGAGACACAATCTCATTCTTGCTGCTGTAGGTAATGAGCGGACTGGTTGGGTGTCATGGTTGAACCCGCGAAATTGGTTCTCCGGTTTAGGAGACTGGGCTCAAGGAGTCATAATGGATGTTGGGAAGTTTCTCCTATGTATCTTAGGTGTTGTCAAATCGATTGGATTGATATTTAGATGCGGTCAGGCTTTAATGAAGTGCAAACATCGTACAAGGGTAATGAGTTTAAGGAGTGAGGAAACTGTAATTCCAATGGACTTGATTTATGACCCAAATGTAGAAACAATGATGTGATGAAAATGCGATTTCTACGGTCCGTTTCTTTCACCTGTTTTTCCGTTTTCTCCAAGGTAACAAGACCCACTTGGACGAGGAATTTGATGAGCCGATATACAGACAACAGAGGGATTAAAGAAGAAGTTTGACAACCTGATACACAGATTTTTGATGAACTATGCCATGGATCCCCAGTTTCCCTAGAAATTTTAAAATTACGCTAGCCCAACACTTTTGTAAATCTATGGACATTGACAGCTTTGCTCGCACCTTATGAGCAAAAGCACAAAGAAGACTGCATTCAACAGACACCAAACAAGACCTCAATCGACGAATGTACATTTACCTGACATAGAATACCACCGCATTTACCGTAATTATGTCTTTTCTTCATTTCTACAACCCTCAGGTAATGACACACATAGTCGATAGGGAATACAGGCACAGATATCAGCAATCACATATCTCCCCCAATTCATGTATCATCAACTAAAATGTGCTCCCCCATTTTGTTACAACCAAAGCCGAAAAGAGCTCGGTAAAGTTTGACAGCCCATCCACAGACCCGTACCACAGGATAAGAAGGAATTCAAATGTATACTTCGCAATACCTCGAAGCTTGATGTACCACACGTACGGCACGATGATACATGACCCCCAAGCACGGATTCATACACACATGCTTCTGCTATCTCACTAGGTCATACCCTTTTCCTACCTTCTCCTCTCCTCCCCTACCCAACCATGTAAATGTATTAACCCCTAACATATATTTTTCTCTTTTTGAAATGTTTTCAGGAAGTGGCAGTTATTGTTGACTGCCAAAGGGTGGACTGTCAAAGTCAGAAAAATATCTCTATACACACTGCCATATTTGCACCTCATTCTGGTCCGCGCTGCGCATGCGTGCGCTCTCCCGTGCGTGCGCATACTCACAGTCGCGGGCACCCGCAGGCGCACGGTATGCGTATTTACGGTAGAGTTTATGTGATCGTAGCGTGCGACTCAATCGTTACATATTTTCAGTAATAATGTATTTTGTACCCATCGGAAGTAAAAGGCTTTGGACCCTTAAAACGGTAGTGTGTATTTGTTATATTGCAAGGGGTAATAGGAGCGTCTCGATCGCTCGAACAGCTTTAGTATCTATAAGGTTAAACAGCGTTACATCACTACATTGGTTCGGATACAAGGTATACAGCATAAGAATATCTTTCCAGCGTGTTACATACAAGTTTTAATGATTGTTATCGTGTGAGCGTCTGCGCCGCTCGTGATCTCCTCGTGGTCTCGAGCGTCCGCTACGCTGATAGCGTAGCATTACGGTAGTCGCTCACCTATAGTGTGCCCGATACCAACAGCGTATTCTCGCGAGCGTTTGTGTCGCTCGAGCGGCTCGCTCCCGCTACAGCGTCCGCTACGCTAAGAGCGTACCCTTACGGTACTACATACTCCAATAGCGTACAAAGTCTCTTAACCTCGTAGAGTGTTTAATAAGGTAATAAAAATCAGCATTCTCAACCTTATAGGCTGTAATACAGGTTAATCACAACATTTGACGAACTGTGATTATATTGAATATCCTAATTTCTCATCAGTACATTAAGGTACGCATAAGCACTACTCATCTAAGTATCTTAAGTGGCTCGAATCTTACACAGAAATAAATAATTATACAAGTTGCAGGAGTCATTGTGGTGACCCCTCTTTTTAAGAATCTTTCTTACACAACTTTTTCACTCTTTATCACTTATATGTTTGTAAATGTCATGTTTTTAACCTCTATATTTTGCTGTATGTGTCCTACTACAAGGACCTTTTCAATATTAATATAAGCAATAAAAGCTACGTTTTATCTTTATAATCAATTCAACAAATAGGTTTTGTGCACCCAACTCAATAACCATCTTTCTAGTTCTTCTTATGTGTCGTTATACTTTGGTTGTAATAGGGTCGCACCCCCAGAGAGGCTTAAAGTCTAATTTAGACACACGTATATTGGGGTTCCAATTGTTATACTCATACACTAAATCTCTAATATAAATTTATAAGTGTGCAGATGTAATTCTTGTGTTCTCTTCAAAACATTGGATGTATGTCATTTTTATGACATGCCTCTCAGATGTAGCAGTACACGTCCGCACTAAGATAGGTGTTATTTTCACAATCTCTCTACAATGCTTTTTCAAAAGTAGCAATAAAGGGTAAGGGGAAGAGGGAACTGTTGCACTGGAATAATCGTGTCTATCTCATATAGGTGTGTTGTTGTTTTTTGTTTTTTTAATTTTAATTTTAACACTGACCTTCTCACAAATTTATTTCATTATTCTCACAACCTCATCACGCCCTCACCCTCTCTATTTTTGTACTTGCATAATAATAATAATAATAATAATTATAATTAATTCTATCATAAATAAAGACAGTGGTGATGCATTATTACTGGATAATATTAACATATTGCAGGATGAAGTGCATCCATTATTAATAGAAATTGAATCACATAGATAGCACATTAACAACATTTATTAATAAGAGTCCTTTGATGAAAATGAGACAAGACGCTCTTGAAAAATGGACGCATTAACAATAAGGATTTTTATTAAAGTTCTCATAATTAACATACAGAATATATGGCACTAAACAACATTAATTGCCTCCGTATTTTCATAATATCCAGAGTCTGGTGTGATCTGGGATATCTCTGTTACTGACACTGTTATAGTTATTCATAATTTATATTGTTTTCATAGGAAATGATTACTTATAACAGTACATTATGTACATTAGCCAATACGTTTAGCTAACACATTAGCCAATTAGCTAATACATTAGCCAATACGTAACAAATTGTCCTAATAAGAACTTCATTATGTAGGGAATATACTCTAATTGCATGATTATATACGGGGCTGCAGCTAATGACATAGAGATGAGAGCAGCTCCAACGGACTTTAACACGTCACTAGATTTGAAAGACCCGCGCCACAAACTGATTGGCGGCGGACGGAATAAAAGAACACTTCACCCGCTGCCTCAGATTACCCTGAAGAAGCAAATGTGAAACGTACGTAGGACCTGAGCGTCCTACGTATCTGTCTCTTATGTCCTACTAAATGTACAAACTACACTAAATGTACTCACATTATTAATAGATATTTTGTAGCAATATAGAAATGAATATTAGCAGAGCTGCATTACGGAACCCTAGGGTATAGGGGTGATTGCAGCTAATACAAGGGCGGTCCAGAACCATTTGATTAACGTGAATTTAAGACTGTTCATATACGCCTGGATAGTATATTTCAGACTACAAATGAGGGATTTATCATATTATGATTATGTAAACCTGGAAGAATACGTGTACATGACTACCCGATATAGCGGGAGCTTCAGAGATACACAGTGTCTGTTCTGACGTGCAACACAGGGCAACAACAGACATTAGATCTAGACTACATAAAATGTGTGTTACATCAGAGGCGGAACTACCGGCAGTGCAAGCAGTGCGTTGCACTGGGGCCCGCCTCTGTCCAGGGGCCCAAGCATGTAATGAGTCAAACTGACTCATTACATGCCGCTGTGCGCTGCAGGCATTGGCTGCCCGCAGCGCACAGCCGCCCGGAGAGGAGAGGAGAGGAGCAGCGTCACGGACGGGGGAAGGAGGAGGAGGGAGGTGAAGGAGGGAGCCGCAGCAGCGCTTTGTTACTGGTGGAGGCGCTGCTGCTGCTGCCCCTCTGCTTCACTATAGGCTGTCTTCCGAGAACAGCCTATAGGGAAGCAGAGGGGCAGCAGCAGCAGCGCCTCCACCAGTAACAAAGCGCTGCTGCGGCTCCCTTCTTCACCTCCGTCCTCCACCTCCTCTACTGCCCGGGAATCGTCTGACGCGGCTGCACCGAGGAGCCTGAGCCGGCGGAGAGGGTAAGTATAATTCATCTTTCTTTCTTTTTCTCTTTTTCTTTCTTTCTCTTTCTTTTTTCTTGGGCCTGCCTGCCGCTATGTGTAAAAATGGGGAATCAGCCTGCCGCAATGTGTAAAAAGGGGGGACTGCCTGACGTAATGTGTAAAAAGGGGGAATCAGCCTGCCGCAATGTGTAAAAAGGGGGGGCTGCCTGAAGTAATGTGTAAAAAGGGGGAATCAGCCTGCCGCAATGTGTAAAAATGGGGGCCTGCCTGCCGCTATGTGTAAAAATGGGGGACTGCCTGCCGCTATGTGTAAACAGGGGAATCAGCCTGCCGCAATGTGTAAAAAGGGGGGACTGCCTGACGTAATGTGTAAAAAGGGGGAATCAGCCTGCCGCAATGTGTAAAAAGGGGGGACTGCCTGACGTAATGTGTAAAAAGGGGGAATCAGCCTGCCGCAATGTGTAAAAATGGGGGACTGCCTGCCGCTATGTGTAAAAAGGGGTAATCTGCCTGCCTCTATGTGTAAAAAGGGGTAATCTGCCTGCCGCAATGTGTAAAAATGGGGAATCTGCCTGCCGTAATGTGTAAAAATGGGGACGCTGTCTTCCGTAATGTGTAACAAGGGCACGCTGTCTGCCGTAATGTGTAAAAAGGGGACGCTGTCTGCCGTTATGTGTAAAAAGGGGATGCTGTCTGCCGTAATGTATAACAAGGGCACGCTGTCTGCCGTTATGTGTAAAAAGTGTACGCTGTCTGCCGCTATGTGTAACAAGGGCACGCGGTCTGCCGTTATGTGTAAAAAGGGCTCGCTGTCTGCCGTTATGTGTAAAAAGGGCACGCTGTCTGCCGTTATGTGTAAAAAGTGCACGCTGTCTGCCGTTATGTGTAAAAAGGGCACGCTGTCTGCTGTAATGTGTAAAAAGAGGAATCTGTCCGCTGTAAGGTATAAAAGGGTCTCTACCTGGTGTAGTGGTGCTACTGTGCGGCGTAATTTGAATAATGGAGACTACTGTGTACCGTTTTATGAATTGGTATTATTTTGTGGCCACACCCCTTACCCACGAAGCCACGCCACTATGTATTTTTGCGCGCGCCTACGGCGAGCACTGCCCCTGTTTTGCATGCAGGGGTGGGGCTCCGATGCCGTTTCTTGCACACAGTGCTAAAATGTCTAGTTACGGCACTGTTGCTAGGTATCCATTTCTCTGGCCCTGAGCAGGTCCCCCTCACCAGATCCTCTCCAGGGGTGAGGGGGTGGACTTGGATGGGATGTGTGTGGGGGGGGATGTGGGGGGGGGCCCAAAGCATTTTGTCGCACCTGGGCCCACCGCTCGCTAGTTCCGCCACTGTGTTACATGCTTAATTGGGACATAAATGTGATCTCATACTGATTGCATATTTGTACCTGATCAGATAACAAATTTATACAAGGGGGAACCCCATACTATACAGCGTCCCTATTGAATTGTTTATACTATACTTACTAACATTGTAATTAGATCATACTCGAACATATTTTCAAGTGTATATAATATCAGATCCAGTGATCAGATTATATAGAGTGTGCCCTAGATCCTGCATGACATAGGTCACACTTCTAACAGAATATAACAACAGGTGTTACGATCGGACTGTGTATGGTGATTAGTGGACTCCCGATTATAACGGGAAGATATGCATGTGGTTATTTATGTGCCTGTATAATAAATGAGGTGTCCTATTAAAATTACTGTGCATGGTACACGCATAAGGCAGCTTACAACATTGTAATAGCACACGGCTATATATATGCCTGTACAATAATAAAGGTGCTCTTGTAAAGTTACTGTGCAAGGTGCGTGCATCTTGAATTCCACTATATTACTACAGCACTAAGTAATTAAATTATTTGTGAACACATATGTATATCTGTATGCACACACAATTATTGTTAAATAACCATTGTCTAGATGAATGGTGATAATAGGGAGATCACCATTAAAATAGAAGGAAGTTAATTAGAGAGTGAAAGGGGAGACCACATAGATCTTCAACATCATACTGATATAATGATGCCTGACACTGATAAGTGAAAGATCAGGAATAATTATACCCAAATATATAGGGGATTTTGTCAGCTTCTGAGATACTATAGGGATTTGACGCCTTCAAACGAGAGACCCATTGGTGATGCTGTTATATAGCATAATACTCACCAATTGAATTTAGTATATTCCTGACACTATAAGTGAGAGGATGATGGATTTACATCTGACACTATAGGTGAGAGATGATCCATTAATACTTACCGGGGCAATACATGTGACTGACACTATATGTGAGAGGTGACTTGTTGATCTAACTGACATTGGATACGTAAAGGTACTTTTATTCTGGAACCTGACACTATATGTGAGAGGTGGCTTGGACTGTACCTCATTATTATCGTCACTTTTTACAGTATGATAAATTTTCTCCCCTTATGTGATCTCCCATAAATACATGGCATATTAATCTCATAACCCCATATCTATTATTGTGGATATAATTGGAGAAATAGGATCCATATATTACAGTGATTTTCCACTGAAAGGATATGTGGCATGAAATTTTGTAACATTTGTTGCAGGATATGTATGACTATTATGTTACAATATTTCACCAAACACTATCTCTGGGCAATGAGCCAGGGATTTAATAAGAGCACGAAAGAGACACTGTGTTACAAATTCAGAGAAACATAGAATTTGTCAGCAGATAAGAACCACTTGGCCCATCTAGTCTGCCCCTTTTTTTTTTTTTTTTATTATTTTTATCTCTAACCTTATTTGATCCTTATTTCTTAGTAAGGATATCCTTATGTCTATTAGAGATGAGCGGGTTCGGTTCCTCGGAATCCGAACCCCCCCGAACTTCAGCCTTTTTACACGGGTCCGAGGCAGACTCGGATCTTCCCGCCTTGCTCGGTTAACCCGAGCGCGCCCGAACGTCATCATCCCGCTGTCGGATTCTCGCGAGGCTCGGATTCTATCGCGAGACTCGGATTCTATATAAGGAGCCGCGCGTCGCCGCCATTTTCACACGTGCATTGAGATTGATAGGGAGAGGACGTGGCTGGCGTCCTCTCCGTGTAGAATAGATTAGAGAGACACTTGATTTACTACTTGGGGAGCATTAGGAGTACTCAGTACAGTGCAGAGTTTTGCTGATAGTGACCAGTGACCACCAGTTTTATTTATAATCCGTTCTCTGCCTGAAAAAAACGATACACAGTCACATACCATATCTGTGCTCAGCCTCAGTGTGCTGCATGATAATATCATCTATGTATATCTGACTGTGCTGAGTGCTCACTGCTCACACAGCTGAATTGTGGGGGAGACTGGGGTGCAGTTAATAGCAGGAGTACAGTGCACACTTTTGCTGCCAGTGTGACTGACCAGTGACCACCAGTATATTGTCTGCCTGAAAAAGTTAAACAAACACTCCTGTGGTGTTTTTTTTTTTTTATTCTATAAACGCATTCTGCTGACAGTGTCCAGCAGGTCCGTCATTCATTATATTATATAAATATTTACCTGCAGTAGTGTTATATTTTTTTTGTTCATCTCTATCATCTTTATCATCTCTATATTAGCAGACGCAGTACGGTAGTCCACGGCTGTGGCTACCTCTGTGTCGTCAGTGCTCGTCCATAATTGTATACCTACCTGTGGTGGGATTTTTTTTTCTATCTTCTTCATACTAGTAGTTTAGGAGTCTGCTGACAGTGTCCAGCAGGTCCATCATTATATTATATATACCTGCAGTAGTGATATATATATATTTTTTATATAATTATCATCTCTATACTAGCAGACGCAGTACGGTAGTCCACGGCTGTAGCTACCTCTGTGTCGTCAGTGCTCGTCCATAATTGTATACCTACCTATGGTGGGGCTTTTTTTCTATCTTCTTCATACTAGTAGTTTAGGAGTCTGCTGACAGTGTCCAGCAGGTCCGTCATTATATTATATATACCTGCAGTAGTGATATATATATATTTTTTATATCATTATCATCTCTATACTAGCAGACGCAGTACGGTAGTCCACGGCTGTAGCTACCTCTGTGTCGTCAGTGCTCGTCCATAATTGTATACCTACCTGTGGTGGGGGTTTTTTTTCTATCTTCTTCATACTAGTAGTTTAGGAGTCTGCTGACAGTGTCCAGCAGGTCCGTCATTATATTATATATACCTGCAGTAGTGATATATATATATTTTTTATATCATTATCATCTCTATACTAGCAGACGCAGTACGGTAGTCCACGGCTGTAGCTACCTCTGTGTCGTCAGTGCTCGTCCATAATTGTATACCTACCTGTGGTGGGTTTTTTTTTTCTATCTTCTTCATACTAGTAGTTTAGGAGTCTGCTGACAGTGTCCAGCAGGTCCGTCATTATATTATATATACCTGCAGTAGTGATATATATGTATTTTTTATATCATTATCATCTCTATACTAGCAGACGCAGTACGGTAGTCCACGGCTGTAGCTACATCTGTGTCGTCAGTGCTCGTCCATAATTGTATACCTACCTGTGGTGGGGGTTTTTTTTCTATCTTCTTCATACTAGTAGTTTAGGAGTCTGCTGACAGTGTCCAGCAGGTCCGTCATTATATTATATATACCTGCAGTAGTGATATATATATATTTTTTATATCATTATCATCTCTATACTAGCAGACGCAGTACGGTAGTCCACGGCTGTAGCTACCTCTGTGTCGTCAGTGCTCGTCCATAATTGTATACCTACCTGTGGTGGGGTTTTTTTTTCTATCTTCTTCATACTAGTAGTTTAGGAGTCTGCTGACAGTGTCCAGCAGGTCCGTCATTATATTATATATACCTGCAGTAGTGATATATATATATATATTTTTTATATCATTATCATCTCTATACTAGCAGACGCAGTACGGTAGTCCACGGCTGTAGCTACCTCTGTGTCGTCAGTCACTCGTCATCCATAAGTATACTAGTATCCATCCATCTCCATTGTTTACCTGAGGTGCCTTTTAGTTGTGCCTATTAAAATTTGGAGAACAAAAATGTTGAGGTTCCAAAAATAGGGAAAGATCAAGATCCACTTCCACCTCGTGCTGAAGCTGCTGCCACTAGTCATGGCCGAGACGATGAAATTCCATCAACGTCGTCTGCCAAGGCCAATGCCCAATGTCATAGTACAGAGCATGTAAAATCCAAAACACAAAATATCAGTAAAAAAAGGACTCAAAAATCTAAAATAAAATCGTCGTCGGAGAAGCGTAAACTTGCCAATATGCCATTTACCACACGGAGTGGCAAGGAACGGCTGAGGCCCTGGCCTATGTTCATGGCTAGTGGTTCAGCTTCACATGAGGATGGAAGCACTCAGCCTCTCGCTAGAAAAATGAAAAGACTTAAGCTGGCAAAAGCACAGCAAAGAACTGTGCGTTCTTCCAAATCCCAAATCCACAAGGAGAGTCCAATTGTGTCGGTTGCGATGCCTGACCTTCCCAACACTGGACGTGAAGAGCATGCGCCTTCCACCATTTGCACGCCCCCTGCAAGTGCTGGAAGGAGCACCCGCAGTCCAGTTCCTGATAGTCAGATTGAAGATGTCAGTGTTGAAGTACACCAGGATGAGGAGGATATGGGTGTTGCTGGCGCTGGGGAGGAAATTGACAAGGAGGATTCTGATGGTGAGGTGGTTTGTTTAAGTCAGGCACCCGGGGAGACACCTGTTGTCCGTGGGAGGAATATGGCCATTGACATGCCTGGTGAAAATACCCAAAAAATCAGCTCTTCGGTGTGGAAGTATTTCAACAGAAATGCGGACAACATTTGTCAAGCCGTGTGTTGCCTTTGTCAAGCTGTAATAAGTAGGGGTAAGGACGTTAACCACCTCGGAACATCCTCCCTTATACGTCACCTGCAGCGCATTCATCATAAGTCAGTGACAAGTTCAAAAACTTTGGGCGACAGCGGAAGCAGTCCACTGACCAGTAAATCCCTTCCTCTTGTAACCAAGCTCACGCAAACCACCCCACCAACTCCCTCAGTGTCAATTTCCTCCTTCCCCAGGAATGCCAATAGTCCTGCAGGCCATGTCACTGGCAGTTCTGACGAGTCCTCTCCTGCCTGGGATTCCACCGATGCATCCTTGCGTGTAACGCCTACTGCTGCTGGTGCTGCTGTTGTTGCTGCTGGGAGTCGATGGTCATCCCAGAGGGGAAGTCGTAAGACGACTTTTACTACTTCCACCAAGCAATTGACTGTCCAACAGTCCTTTGCGAGGAAGATGAAATATCACAGCAGTCATCCTGCTGCAAAGCGGATAACTGAGGCTTTGGCATCCTGGGCGGTGAGAAACGTGGTTCCGGTATCCATCATTACTGCAGAGCCAACTATAGACTTGATTGAGGTACTGTGTCCCCGGTACCAAATACCATCTAGGTTCCATTTCTCTAGGCAGGCGATACCGAAAATGTACACAGACCTCAGAAAAAGACTCACCAGTGTCCTAAAAAATGCAGTTGTACCCAATGTCCACTTAACCACGGACATGTGGACAAGTGGAGCAGGGCAGACTCAGGACTATATGACTGTGACAGCCCACTGGGTAGATGTATTGACTCCCGCCGCAAGAACAGCAGCGGCGGCACCAGTAGCAGCATCTCGCAAACGCCAACTCTTTCCTAGGCAGGCTACGCTTTGTATCACCGCTTTCCAGAATACGCACACAGCTGAAAACCTCTTACGGCAACTGAGGAAGATCATCGCAGAATGGCTTACCCCAATTGGACTCTCCTGTGGATTTGTGGCATCGGACAACGCCAGCAATATTGTGTGTGCATTAAATATGGGCAAATTCCAGCACGTCCCATGTTTTGCACATACCTTGAATTTGGTGGTGCAGAATTATTTAAAAAACGACAGGGGCGTGCAAGGGATGCTATCGGTGGCCAGAAGAATTGCGGGACACTTTCGGCGTACAGGCACCACGTACAGAAGACTCGAGCAACACCAAAAACACCTGAACCTGCCCTGCCATCATCTGAAGCAAGAAGTGGTAACGAGGTGGAATTCAACCCTCTATATGCTTCAGAGGTTGGAGGAGCAGCAAAAGGCCATTCAAGCCTATACAACTGACCACGATATAGGAGGTGGAATGCACCTGTCTCAAGCGCAGTGGAGAATGATTTCAACGTTGTGCAAGGTTCTGCAACCTTTTGAATTTGCCACACGTGAAGTCAGTTCAGACACTGCCAGCCTGAGTCAGGTCATTCCCCTCATCAGGCTTTTGCAGAAGAAGCTGGAGACATTGAAGGAGGAGCTAACACTGAGCGATTCCGCTAGGCATGTGGGACTTGTGGATGGAGCCCTTAATTCGCTTAACAAGGATTCACGGGTGGTCAATCTGTTGAAATCAGAGCACTACATTTTGGCCACCGTGCTCGATCCTAGATTTAAAACCTACCTTGGATCTCTCTTTCCGGCAGACACAAGTCTGCAGGGGTTCAAAGAACTGCTGGTGAGAAAATTGTCAAGTCAAGCGGAACGCGACCTGTCAACATCTCCTCCTTCACATTCTCCCGCAACTGGGGGTGCGAGGAAAAGGCTCGCTGGCGGTGATGCAGGGCAGTCTGGAGCGACTGCTGATGCTGACATCTGGTCCGGACTGAAGGACCTGCCAACGATTACGGACATGTCGTCTACTGTCACTGCATATGATTCTCTCACCATTGAAAGAATGGTGGAGGATTATATGAGTGACCGCATCCAAGTAGGCACGTCAGACAGTCCGTACGTATACTGGCAGGAAAAAGAGGCAATTTGGAGGCCCTTGCACAAACTGGCTTTATTCTACCTAAGTTGCCCTCCCACAAGTGTGTACTCCGAAAGAGTGTTTAGTGCCGCCGCTCACCTTGTCAGCAATCGGCGTACGAGGTAACTTCCAGAAAATGTGGAGAAGATGATGTTCATTAAAATGAATTATAATCAATTCCTCCATGGAGACATTCACCAGCAGCAATTGACTCCACAAAGTACACAGGGAGCTGTGATGGTGGATTCCAGTGGGGACGAATTGATAATCTGTGAGGAGGGGGATGTACACGGTGATGAATCGGAGGATGATGATGAGGTGGACATCTTGCCTCTGTAGAGCCAGTTTGTGCAAGGAGAGATTAATTGCTTCTTTTTTGGTGGGGGTCCAAACCAACCCGTCATTTCAGTCACAGTCGTGTGGCAGACCCTGTCACTGAAATGATGGGTTGGTTAAAGTGTGCATGTCCTGTTTATACAACATAAGGGTGGGTGGGAGGGCCCAAGGACAATTCCATCTTACACCTCTTTTTTCTTTAATTTTTCTTTGCGTCATGTGCTGTTTGGGGAGTGTTTTTTGGAAGGGCCATCCTGCGTGACACTGCAGTGCCACTCCTAGATGAGCCAGGTGTTTGTGTCGGCCACTAGGGTCACTTATCTTAGTCACACAGCTACCTCATTGCGCCTCTTTTTTTTCTTCTTTGCGTCATGTGCTGTTTGGGGAGTATTTTTTGGAAGGGCCATCCGGCCTGACACTGCAGTGCCACTCCTAGATGGGCCAGGTGTTTGTGTCGGCCACTAGGGTCGCTTAGCTTACTCACACAGCTACCTCATTGCGCCTCTTTTTTTCTTTGCGTCATGTGCTGTTTGGGGAGTGTTTTTTGGAAGGGCCATCCTGCGTGACACTGCAGTGCCACTCCTAGATGGGCCAGGTGTTTGTGTCGGCCACTAGGGTCACTTATCTTAGTCACACAGCTACCTCATTGCGCCTCTTTTTTTTCTTCTTTGCGTCATGTGCTGTTTGGGGAGTATTTTTTGGAAGGGCCATCCGGCCTGACACTGCAGTGCCACTCCTAGATGGGCCAGGTGTTTGTGTCGGCCACTAGGGTCGCTTAGCTTACTCACACAGCTACCTCATTGCGCCTCTTTTTTTCTTTGCGTCATGTGCTGTTTGGAGAGTGTTTTTTGGAAGGGCCATCCTGCGTGACACTGCAGTGCCACTCCTAGATGGGCCAGGTGTTTGTGTCGGCCACTAGGGTCACTTATCTTAGTCACACAGCTACCTCATTGCGCCTCTTTTTTTTCTTCTTTGCGTCATGTGCTGTTTGGGGAGTATTTTTTGGAAGGGCCATCCGGCCTGACACTGCAGTGCCACTCCTAGATGGGCCAGGTGTTTGTGTCGGCCACTAGGGTCGCTTAGCTTACTCACACAGCTACCTCATTGCGCCTCTTTTTTTCTTTGCGTCATGTGCTGTTTGGGGAGTGTTTTTTGGAAGGGCCATCCTGCGTGACACTGAAGTGCCACTCCTAGATGGGCCAGGTGTTTGTGTCGGCCACTAGGGTCACTTATCTTAGTCACACAGCTACCTCATTGCGCCTCTTTTTTTTCTTCTTTGCGTCATGTGCTGTTTGGGGAGTATTTTTTGGAAGGGCCATCCGGCCTGACACTGCAGTGCCACTCCTAGATGGGCCAGGTGTTTGTGTCGGCCACTAGGGTCGCTTAGCTTACTCACACAGCTACCTCATTGCGCCTCTTTTTTTCTTTGCGTCATGTGCTGTTTGGGGAGTGTTTTTTGGAAGGGCCATCCTGCGTGACACTGCAGTGCCACTCCTAGATGGGCCAGGTGTTTGTGTCGGCCACTAGGGTCACTTATCTTAGTCACACAGCTACCTCATTGCGCCTCTTTTTTTTCTTCTTTGCGTCATGTGCTGTTTGGGGAGTATTTTTTGGAAGGGCCATCTGGCCTGACACTGCAGTGCCACTCCTAGATGGGCCAGGTGTTTGTGTCGGCCACTAGGGTCGCTTAGCTTACTCACACAGCTACCTCATTGCGCCTCTTTTTTTCTTTGCGTCATGTGCTGTTTGGAGAGTGTTTTTTGGAAGGGCCATCCTGCGTGACACTGCAGTGCCACTCCTAGATGGGCCAGGTGTTTGTGTCGGCCACTAGGGTCACTTATCTTAGTCACACAGCTACCTCATTGCGCCTCTTTTTTTTCTTCTTTGCGTCATGTGCTGTTTGGGGAGTATTTTTTGGAAGAGCCATCCGGCCTGACACTGCAGTGCCACTCCTAGATGGGCCAGGTGTTTGTGTCGGCCACTAGGGTCGCTTAGCTTACTCACACAGCTACCTCATTGCGCCTCTTTTTTTCTTTGCGTCATGTGCTGTTTGGGGAGTGTTTTTTGGAAGGGCCATCCTGCGTGACACTGAAGTGCCACTCCTAGATGGGCCAGGTGTTTGTGTCGGCCACTAGGGTCACTTATCTTAGTCACACAGCTACCTCATTGCGCCTCTTTTTTTTCTTCTTTGCGTCATGTGCTGTTAGGGGAGTATTTTTTTGAAGGGCCATCCGGCCTGACACTGCAGTGCCACTCCTAGATGGGCCAGGTGTTTGTGTCGGCCACTAGGGTCGCTTAGCTTACTCACACAGCTACCTCATTGCGCCTCTTTTTTTCTTTGCATCATGTGCTGTTTGGGGAGTGTTTTTTGGAAGGGCCATCCTGCGTGACACTGCAGTGCCACTCCTAGATGGGCCAGGTGTTTGTGTCGGCCACTTGGGTCGCTGAGCTTAGTCATCCAGCGACCTTGTTGCAAATTTTAGGACTAAAAATAATATTGTGAGGTGTGAGGTGTTCAGAATAGACTGAAAATTAGTGGAAATTATGGTTATTGAGGTTAATAATACTTTGGGATCAAAATGACCCCCAAATTCTATGATTTAAGCTGTTTTTTAGGGTTTTTTGAAAAAAACACCCGAATCCAAAACACACCCGAATCCGACAAAAAAAATTCGGTGAGGTTTTGCCAAAACGCGTTCGAACCCAAAACACGGCCACGGAACCGAACCCAAAACCAAAACACAAAACCCGAAAAATTTCCGGTGCACATCTCTAATGTCTATCCCATGCATGTTTAAATTGCTCTACTGTCTTAGCCTCTACCACCCTGATGGGAGGCATGATCTCCACCCAGTGAATCCATGCTGTTTGGGATCCAGTAAATTGCCGGATTTGAGATAATCTACAACTCTTTCTTTTAAGAGTGTTTCCATCAATTTCCCTACTACTGATGTAAGACTCACTGGTCTGTAGTTGTTTGCCTCTTCCTTGCTTCCACTTTTGTGCAGTGGGACTATGTTTGCTCTTTTCCAGTCCCCTGGAATTACTCCTGTAGCTAATGACTGGTTGAATAATTCTGTCAATGGTGCTACCAGCACCTCTTTAAGTTCTTTTAGTATCCTTGGATGTATCCCATCTGGCCCCATAGATTTGTCCACTTTCAGCTTTGAGAGTTCTGTTAGGACCTTCTCCTCTGTAAATGTACTTGTTTCATTTTACTGAATATCCCTGCAACTTAACTGTGGCCCCATCCCCTCTCTTTCAGTAGTAAATACTGAGCAAAAATAATCATTAAGATGATCTGCTATTAAATTGTCTCCTTCAACAAGACTCCCAGTGTCCGTCTTTAGTTTTATAATTCCGCCTTTTGTTTTTCTCCTTTCGCTTATATACCTAAAAAAAGTTTTGCCTCCTTTACCCACTGACTGGGCCATTTTCTCCTCAGCTTGTGCCTTTGCACATCTGATTACCTTCTTTGTCTCCTTCTGTCTAACAAGATATATCTTTTTGTCTTCATTATTTTGTGTCTGCTTATATTTCCTAAAAGCCATCTTTTTTGCTCTCACAATATTTGCTACTTCTTTTGCAAACCACACTGGCTTCCTTTTCCTTGTGTTTTTCCTAACAGTTTTGATACAAAGGTCTGTTGCCTTCAATATTGCACATTTTAATGTTTCCCACCTCTCCTGCACTATTTCCAAGTTCCTCCACTCTGCCAAAGAATCGCTTACACATTTTCACATCCCTACAAAATCAGCCTTCCTAAAATCCAACACCTTTGTTTTTGTATGGGACGAGTCAGTCTCTGTCTTAATGCTGAACCATACTGCTTGATGATCACTGGATCCCAGGTTTTCACCCACTTTTACGTCCGATAATCTGTCTCCATTTGTAAGTATTAAGTCTAATATTGCGTCTTTCCGAGTGGGCTCCCTCACCAATTGGTGGAGGGATGCTCCCTGAAGGGAATTTAAAATGTTCCTACTTCTAGTGGAACTAGCAACAGACACCTCCCAGTTTACATCAGGAAGATTAAAGTCTCCCATGATTATTACCTCTCCTTTTAATGCCATTTTAGTTATGTCCTGCAATAGGTTCTTGTCAAGTTCCTCTTCCTGACCTGGTGGCCTGTATATCACGCCAATACGAATAATCAACTTTTCCCCTGTTTCTATGGTCACCCAAAGGGCCTCAGTTTTTTCTTCAATACTTTGTATTAATGTCCTTCCTAAATAAAGTATATCCCGGTATAGCTATGTCCCAGTCATGATTTTCATTGTACCATGACTCTGTAATTGCCACAATGTCTAGATCATCCCTTGTCATTATTGCAGTTAGTTCTGGGATTTTATTTCCTAAGCTCCTAGCATTTGCACACATAGCTTTTAGAGTTTTGTTTGTGCTTTTTCTGTTCCTAGCTATTCAATACTATATAATACACAGCTGTATTTAATCTCTCTTCCAGGCAATATATTTATATCTCTATAAGAGTACATAAATGGCAATGTGTCATACAAATATCTATAATATTTATCATAAATAGATATCTAATAAGAGAGTTTTGTACACAGACAAAATTAGTGAACAGATACGAAAGAGACGCTCATTAGTTTTTAAAATTTATGTTTATTCTATTTACTCTTTTCTGTAATTCACAGTTTTGTTATGTCATCACATTAACTTTACATGTTTTTTAATATTTCGCAGAAAGTCAACTCAGAGGACATGATATACAACATGTCACTAGATATACATATATATTTTTTAAGAATTCATAAGTTTGTGCACCATAAACAGATCCTTTCTTTTTTCCTCCTCCTTTCATGTTATATGTATTTTTCAAAAGTAGGCAAGCATGACAAAGGTGCAGAATGTTTACTGTGCATGCACAGTCCACTCATCATCAAATTTATACACACACCATTAGGTTTGCGTACAACTCAAATCAGGACTAATGACAGCATGATTTCCTCCGCTGTGCAATTATATTTTTGTACACTATGGCCCTCATTCCGAGTTGATCGCTCGCTAGCTGCTTTTAGCAGCATTGCACACGCTAGGCCGCCGCCCTCTGGGAGTGTATCTTAGCTTAGCAGAATAGCGAACGAAAGAGTAGCAGAATTGCGATTAAATAATTCTTAGCAGTTTCTGAGTAGCTCGAGACTTACTCCTACACTGCGATCAAATCAGCCCATTTTCTCTAACGTCCTTGAGGATGCTGGGACTCTGTAAGTACCATGGGGAATAGACGGGCTCCGCAGGAGATAGGGCACTTTAAGAAAGCTTTGGACTCTGGGTGTGCACTGGCTCCTCCCTCTATGCCCCTCCTCCAGACCTCAGTTTTACACTGTGCCCAGAGCAGGATGGGTGCACTGCAGAGAGCTCTCCTGAGTTCTCTGCCTAGAAGCATTTTTGTTTGGATTTTTTTCTACTTTTTTACAGGGAGCACTGCTGGCAACAGGCTCCCTGCATCGAGGGACTGAGGAGAGAGGGGCAGACCTTCTTGTCTAAGATAGGCTCTGCTTCCTCGGCTACTGGACACCATTAGCTCCAGAGGGGGTGAACACAGGTTCTTACTGGGCGTCCACCCCCAGAGCCGCGCCGCCGTTCTCCTCACAGAGCCAGAAGAACCGAAGTCAGAAGACATCAGGCGGCAGAAGCCTTCAGCTTCACTGAGGTAACGCACAGCACTGCAGCTGTGCGTCATTGCTCCCATACACCTCACATACTCCGGTCACTGTAAGGGTGCAGGGCGCAGGGGGGGGGGGGGGGGCGCCCTGGGCAGCAATATAACACCTCTATTATGGCAAAAGACAATATACATGTACAGGTGGGCACTGTACATGTATATAAAAGAGCCCCCGCCATATTTTAGTAAGTTTGAGCGGGACAGAAGCCCGCTGCCGAGGGGGCGGGGCCTCTCCCTCAGCACTCACCAGTGCCATTTTCTCTCCACAGCACCGCTGAGAGGAAGCTCCCGGACCCTCACCTGCTTACACACGGTGAAGGGGTGTTTAAAAGAGAGGGGGGGGGGGCACATAATTGGCGGATAACATATTATACAGTGCGGCTAGGGGAAAACCATTTTGTGTTGGTCTCCAGGGTCATTGCGCTGGGGTGTGTGCTGGCATACTCTCTCTCTGTCTCACCAAAGGGCCTTAAAGGGGATACTGTCTTCAGAAAAGAGGTTCCCTGTGTGTGTGAAGTGTGTCGGTACGCGTGTGTCGACATGTTTGAAGAGGAAGGCTCGCTTAATGTGGAGGGGGAGTGCTTGAATGTCATGTCGCCGTCGGCAACGCCGACACCGGAATGGGTGGATATGCTGAATGTCTTGAATGCAAATGTCAATCTATTGCATAAAAGGTTAGACAAGGCTGAAGCTAGGGATCAGTCAGGTAGCCAGTCCATGCCTGTCCCTGTGGCGCCAGGCCCTTCGGGGTCTCAGAAGCGCACCATATCCCAGATCGATGACACAGATACCGACACGTATACTGACTCTAGTGTCGACTATGAAGATGCAAAATTACAGCCGAGGGTGGCAAAAGGTATTCGGTACATGATTATTGCCATTAAAGAGGTTTTGCATATTACTGAGGAACCCCCTGTCCCTGACACGAGGGTACACATGTATAAAGGGAAAAAGCCTGAGGTCACCTTTCCGTCCTCATTTGAACTGAGTGAATTGTGCTAAAAGGCTTGGGAATCTCCGGATAGGAGACCACAAGTTCCCAAACGGATTCTTATGGCGTATCCTTTTCCACAAACGGATAGGATACGATGGGAATCTTCGCCTAAAGTAGACAAGGCGCTGACACGCTTGTCCAAAAAGGTGGCACTGCCTTCTCAGGATACGGCTTCCCTCAAGGATCCTGCTGATCGCAGGCAGGAAATTACCATGAAGCACATTTACACTCATTCAGGTACTATTGTTAGACCGGCTATGGCGTCGGCCTGGGTTTGTAGTGCGGTTGTGGCATGGGCAGATTCCTTATCTACGGAGATTGACACCTTAGATAGGGATGCCATTCAAATGACCATAGAGCATATCAGAGATGCTGCCTTGTATATGAGAGATGCTCAGAGAGACATTTGTTTATTAAGCTCCAGAATAAATGCTATGTCTATTTCTGCTTGGCGGCTCTTGTGGACCCGACAGTGGACGGGAGACGCCGATTCAAAGCGGCATATGGAGTCCTTGCCTTACAAAGGGGAGGAGTTGTTTGGAGACGGCCTCTCGGACCTTGTCTCTACTGCTACGGCTGGTAAGTCGAATTTCTTACCTTATGTCCCCCCGCAGCATACAAAAAAGGCACCTCATTATCAAATGCAGTCCTTTCATTCCAATAAAAACAAAAAGGTACGGGGATCGTCCTTTGTTGCCAGAGGGAAAGGCAGGGGAAAGAAGCTTCACACAGCTAGTTCCCAAGAGCAGAAGTCCTCCCCTGCGTCTGCAAAGTCCACCGCATGACGCTGGGGCTTCCTGGGGGGAGGCAGATCTAGTGGGGGCTCGTCTTCGGTTTTTCAGCCACGTCTGGGTTCACTCGCAGGTGGATCCCTGGGCATTAGAGATTGTTTCTCAAGGATACAGGCTGGAATTCGAAGACTTGCCTCCTCGCCGGTTTTTCAAATTGGCTCTGCCGGCTTCCCCGTCAGAGAGGGAGCTAGTGTTGGCAGCAATCCAAAAATTGTATATTCAACAGGTGATTGTCACAGTTCCTCATCTCCAGCATGGAGAGGGATATTACTCAACCCTGTTTGTGGTCGCGAAACCGGACGGTTCGGTCAGACCCATTTTAAACCTAAAATCTCTGAACCTGTACTTGAAGAGGTTCAAGTTCAAAATGGAATCACTCAGGGCGGTCATCGCCAGCCTGGAGGGGGGGGGATTGGATGGTGTCCCTGGACATAAAATATGCTTACCTTCATGTTCCGGTATTTCCCCCTCATCAGGCGTTCCTGAGATTTGCAGTGCAGGACTGTCACTACCAATTTCAGACGTTGCCGTTTGGGCTTTCCACGGCCCCGAAAATTTTCACCAAGGTAATGGCAGAAATTATGGTGCTCCAGGCAGGGGGTCACAATTATCCCATACTTGGACGATCTCCTCATAAAGGCGAGATCTCGGGAGAAGTTGCTGGACAGCGTGTCTCTGTCCATGAAGACGTTGCAGTTACACGGCTGGATTCTCAATATACCGAAGTCCCAGCTAGTCCCTACAACACGTCTGACTTTTTTGGGCCTGATTTTAGACACAGACCAGAAAAAGGGTTTTCTTCCGATCAAAAAGGTTCAGGAGCTCATAGCCCTGGTCAGGAACCTATTAAAACCAAAACAGGTTTCAGTGCATCATTGCACGCGGGTCCTGGGGAAGATGGTTGCTTCATACGAGGCCATCCCTTTCGGCAGGTTCCATGCGAGGACTTTTCAATGGGACCTCTTGGACAAGTGGTCCGGGTCCCATTTACAAATGCATCGAAGGATCACCCTGTCTCCCAGGACCAGGGTATCTCTCCTGTGGTGGCTGCACAGTGCTCACCTACTAGAGGGTCGCAGGTTCGGCATTCAGGACTGGGTCCTGGTGACGACGGACACAAGCCTCCGAGGCTGGGGAGCAGTCACACTGGGAAGAAATTTCCAAGGTCTCTGGTCAAAACTAGAGACTTGTCTCCACATCAACGTCCTGAAGTTGAGGGCCATATACAACGCCCGGCGTCAAGCGGAGGAATTGCTTCGGGAAAAAACGGTTCTGATTCAGTCAGACAATGTCACGGCAGTGGCTCATATAAACCGGCAAGGCGGAACAAGGAGCAGAGTGGCCATGGCAGAAGCGACCAGGATTCTACGCTGGGCGGAAGGCCATGTAAGCGCGCTATCAGCAGTGTTCATCCCGGGAGAGTGGGGACTTCATCAAGAAGTCTTCGCACAGATCACGGGTCGGTGTGGACTGCCTCAAATAGTCATGATGGCATCCCGTCTCAACAAAAAGCTAAAGCGGTATTGCGCCAGGTCAAGGGACTCTCAGGCGGTAGCGGTAGACGCTCTGGTGACACCTTGGGTGTTCAGATCGGTCTATGTGTTTCCTCCTCTTCCTCTCATACCCAAAGTGTTGAGAATAATAAGAATAAGCAGGGTCAGAACAATCCGCATTGTTCCAGATTGGCCAAGGAGGACTTGGTATCCGGAGCTGCAAGAGTTGCTCAGAGAAGATCTGTGGCCTCTTCCGCTAAGGCAGGACCTGCTGCGGCAGGGGCCCTGTCTGTTCCAAGACTTACCGCGGCTGCATTTGACGGCATGGCGGTTGAACGCCGGATTCTATCGGAAAAAGGGATTCCGGAGGAGGTCATTCCTACCCTGATCAAGGCTAGGAAAGACGTGACGTTGAAACATTATCACCGTATATGGCGAAAATATGTTTCTTGGTGTGAGGCCAGAGCTGCTCCTACGGAGGAGTTCCATTTGGGCCGTCTACTTCACTTACTTCAAACAGGAGTGACTTTGGGCCTAAAATTAGGGTCCATAAAGGTCCAAATTTCGGCCTTATCCATTTTCTTTCAAAGAGAACTAGCCTCTCTTCCTGAAGTACAGACTTTTGTGAAGGGTGTGCTGCATATTCAGCCTCCCTTTGTGCCTCCGGTGGCGCCTTGGGATCTTAACGTGGTGTTACGTTTCCTCAAGTCACCTTGGTTTGAACCACTCAAAACTGTGGAGTTGAAATACCTCACGTGGAAAGTGGTCATGTTGTTGGCATTAGCTTCGGCAAGACGTGTTTCAGAATTGGCGGCTTTATCACATAAAAGCCCATACTTGGTTTTTCACGTGTATAGGGCAGAATTGAGGACTCGTCCTCACTTTCTGCCAAAAGTGGTCTCATCTTTTCATGTGAACCAACCTATTGTCGTGCCTGTGGCTACACGGGACTTGGAGGATTCCGAGTCCCTGGATGTGGTCAGGGCTTTGAAGATTTATGTGACCAGAACGGCTAGAATCAGGAAGACTGAAGCTCTGTTTGTTCTGTATGCGGCCAACAAGGTTGGCGCTCCTGCTTCAAAGCAGACTATTGCTCGCTGGATCTGTAACACGATTCAGCAGGCGCATTCTACGGCAGGTTTGCCATTGCCTAAATCGGTTAAGGCCCATTCCACTAGGAAAGTGGGCTCTTCTTGGGCGGCTGCCCGAGGGGTCTCGGCATTACAGTTGTGCCAAGCAGCTACTTGGTCGGGGTCTAACACCTTTGCAAAGTTCTATAAGTTTGATACCCTGGCTGAGGAGGACCTCCTGTTTGCTCAATCGGTGCTGCAGAGTCATCCACACTCCCCCGCCCGTTTGGGAGCTTTGGGTTAATCCCCATGGTCCTTACGGAGTCCCAGCATCCTCAAGGACGTTAGAGAAAATAAGATTTTACTTACCGGTGAATCTATTTCTCGTAGTCCGTAGAGGATGCTGGGCGCCCGTCCCAAGTGCGGACTTCTTCTGCAAGACTTGTATATAGTTGTTGCTTACATAAGGGTTATGTTATAGTTTATCGGTTGAATCGAGGCTATGTTGTTGTTCATACTGTTGACTGGGTAGTGTATCACAAGTTATACGGTGTGATTGGTGTGGCTGGTATGGATCTCGCCCTTAAATTTACAAAAATCCTTCCTCGTACTGTCCATCTCCTCTGGGCACAGTTTCCCTAACTGAGGTCTGGAGGAGGGGCATAGAGGGAGGAGCCAGTGCACACCCAGAGTCCAAAGCTTTCTTAAAGTGCCCTATCTCCTGCGGAGCCCGTCTATTCCCCATGGTCCTTACGGAGTCCCAGCATCCTCTACGGACTACGAGAAATAGATTTACCGGTAAGTAAAATCTTATTTTGTTCCTGGTTTGACGTCACAAACATGCCCTGCGTTCGGCCAGACACTCCTGCATTTTATCCTGGCACGCCTGCGTTTTTCTGCACACTCCCAGAAAACGGTCAGTTTCCGCCCAGAAACACCCACTTCCTGTCAATCACACTCCGATCACTTCAACGATGAAAATTCTTAGTTCGGACGTGAGTAAATCTACTAAGTTTTGTGCTAAAATACTTAGCGCATGCGCATTTTTGCCTTAATCGCTCCGTTGCGAAAATCGGCAACGAGCGAACAACTCGGAATGACTCCCCATGAGGGAGATCTAATTAAGGTGATTTTGTTAACGTCACCCACCATTGCCATCTATAACTTATTTAATTCTACAAACTCTTGTTGAACTTGCTAAAAACAGATTCGTTTTAAACATTTCCATGACAATTTTGCAAATTGGCCTTCACTAGATGCCCTAGTCTACATTTCACAATGTGGAAATCGGTGACATCTGTGATTGTCAGATGTATGGATGTATGTTTGAAAAAGTGGAGATTTACTGTATATGACGACTGGATAGATCTTCATTTTAGGGCTAATGACCTGTTCAAAGCAATGTATTTCCTACAGCATCCTTCATTTATATTACTATTGCCTTTTTAAGCTACTGTAGTCAGAACATATCCTGTTTCTTTTTCCATGAATGTTATTAAGGTGATATTATACAATGTAAAAAATACAAAACAATGCAAGTTTATAGTCATTGTTTACATTTAATATTTATACATGTTAATCAAGATACAATTTATATTAAAATGTACATAACATTCTGAAAGCATAATTTTAAAATAAATGGCGCACTCTTGTGGCCATTTATCATATAAGGTTTGTGGGAGTTTTTGTATTAAAAAAAATCTATTGTACATTAGTTTTATGTGACATAAATAATGAATGGTATAACTGATTATATTTATTAAGAGTAGAGATTTGAGGTCCCACTAAAATGCTGCGATGGACCATGAAGCCCAGGATAGCTGTACAGACCTGTTGCATAAAACTGCATTATAGCACACGTGGAGAAGTAACATAAACAGCATTTACAGGCTCTCTAATCCACTATAAAGTTGTATAATAAGGTAGCTTTTAGGAACATAGAATTTCATAGCAATATGTTTCTAGCTATGTGTGACACGGTAGCTAGATACATTTCCATGCTTGTTTTACTTTTTTTCTGCTTTGTATAATCGTTATACTAAACTCTGGGCCTGATTCAGAGAAGTATGCAAAGTCAATGTTCCACGCAATGGAGCGATTATCGACAGACTGCGCATGTCCTGTGTCAAGGTGGTGCTGCAAACTCGCACGCCATGAGACGCCTTTGCAAAGTGATTTACAGGAAGTGACCATTTGGGGGTGTTAACATGGTTTTAGCGGTGAGTGGGTGTACAAACGCAGACGTGTCATTGCTGTTTTTGGGGCGTGTATCTAACTTTTAGCTGCGTGCCTTAACGTACAAAAACATGGCGCCCGTGTGACTACTGTCGGGTCAAGTCTGTGTAGTGGTAGGGCTACCCTTCAGCCTGATGTTCCTTCTTCTTGCGTATAGACTGCGTATGTGTACGCAAATGAAAATGAGTTGCTGTTTCTTCGGTGGGCGTCTTTTTTTCTTTTCTAGGTGGCAACTTCACTTGCTGATATCAGTTGTGTTGCCAATAAAATCACACTAGCAGCTGCATTAGCGTACTTCTCTAAATCAGGCCTTCTATGTGTCCATGTGGAAGGGAATATAGATTTTAAGTTCCACTAGGACAAGGACTGCCCTAACCCCTAACACAGTGGTTCTCAAACTGAGTGCCTAGGCACCCTGGGGTGCCTCCGGACACTTGCAGGAGTGATTTGGATTGGTGGCCCAGGATCAGTTCAAATGATTTATGGTCAATGTAATAGGCAAAACCAGTGCTAGTAAATTATGTGTACAAAGAGAATCAAATCATGTCCCTCACCGCATAACTGAACCTAAGGATGACATATAAACACAATTTACTTAATTAGGTATTTAATTCTAAATTTCTCAATGAGAAACTTTTGGCATAGGGGTGCCGTGACAAACATTCTTATACTCTTAGGCACCTTGATTCAAAAAAGTTTGGGAACCACTGCCCTAACCCAATCTCATAAACTAACCCTAATACCCTAACCCTAACACTCTAAGCCTAATACCTTAATAATATGGTTCTTATGTGCCACCAAATTCTATGCTTCTGTGTTATTCGGCGTCATAATGGACAGAGTGTCTTATTCTAGTTGCACGAAAAGTACACGCTGCAGCGTTTATTTGTGGTTGCCCGTCTGCAAGTTTATGTAAATGCAGCTACAAACCACTTCCCTTGTGTTTATCAATTGGCAAAGCCCTAGGAGGAAAATGTCCGCACAGATGATGATAATTAATATTTAATCTTTCCCCCAATTATATATTATACAGTAATATTATCAGATACATCACCCAGGAATAAAATTAACAGATATCAAAGAAAAGAAAGTATTCCTATAAGGGGCACTCACAGACTGAAAGGGGTAAATTTACTAAGATTGGAGTGCTATTTAAGATGAGATGTTGCCCATAGCAACCAATTAGATTCCAGGTATTATCTTCTAGAAGGGTGTGGTTCATAGAGTCGACCACACTTAGGTCAACAGTGTCTAGGCTGACCACTACTGGTCAACAGTGACTAAGATGACCCACAAAATAGGTCGACACAAGCATGAGGTCGCCCTGAATAAGGTCGACATGACAAAGGGTTGATAAGAGTTTTTAAAAAATATTGGTGTCGTTTTCTTCGTAGAGTATCCAGGAACC
Source organism: Pseudophryne corroboree (assembly GCF_028390025.1). NCBI lineage: Eukaryota > Metazoa > Chordata > Amphibia > Anura > Myobatrachidae > Pseudophryne > Pseudophryne corroboree. The sequence goes on from NC_086447.1 coordinate 502,908,593, forward strand.
CCAAGTAGTGCACCGTGTCCCCTCGCACAAGGTACCTCGCTGCGCTCGGCACAGGTTACCATTCCCAATCGTAGTCCACGTGGATCGTAAAGTATGAAAAAGTTTTAACAAATGAAAAAAAAAGTGAAAAACTCATGTCCACCTTTTGTCATGTCGACCTAGTGACCATGTCGACCTATAGTGGCCGACCTAACGACTATCAACCTAAGTGTGGTCGACCTAGAGACCGGATACCCTTTAGAACAGGCATTCCCAACCATGGTCCTCAAGGCACACCAACAGTGCAGGTTTTAGTGATATCCAGGCTGCAGCACAGATGGTTAAATCAAAATAACTGAGCTACTAATTAAGTCACCTGTGCTGAAGCCTGGATAGCACTAAAACCTGCACTGTTATACCCCTTTCACACCAGAAATGCAGGGACAAAACCCGGGAATTCTGCCACGGGCTCATGCAGGGACATTCCCGGGTTGGCACCTTTCACACCAGCATTTTTTCCGAGACATCCCGGGTCTGCACCTTTCATACTGAACCCGGGATGGCCCTGCATTTTCTGAAAATGGGCGTCTCAGAAAAACCACAAGACCAGGAAGTGCCCTGAATAGCCAATCAGCATCAGCAGAGGCAACTCGGGAAGGTGGGACATGTCCCTGCACCATTCACACTGTCCAGGGTCCAGGGATCATCCCGGGACCAACCCTGGTCGATTGCAGGGTTGAAATGCAGGGACAGAAATCCCGGGTTTTTGTCCCTGTACCCTTTCACACCAAGAAATATCCCGGGTTGATGCGCGTTCATGTGTTTTAACCCGGGAAATTTATGGCTGTGTGAAAGGGGTATTAGTGTGTCTTGAGGACCATGGTTGGGAATGCCTGCTTTAGAAGGTGCTAGATAAATAAGTAAAATCTGATTGGTTGCTATGGGCAACATCCCATCTTAAATAGAACTCCCATCTTAGTAAATTTACCCTAAAGAGTATAATAATAACTTCAGTAAGTCATATCAATACTCTGGGGAGTAAAAAAATGAAAACATATCAAAAATAGGTCAGCAAAATATAAGGTGACATGATAAAAGTGAATCAAGTGTGAGTGAATTAAAATATTGTCTCCACCGTAAACTCTCTGTATTTATTCAATATATAATATATGTAGTGAATCACTCCTAGGGGTATATTTACCAAAGTGGAAATGTTGCCCTTAGCAACCATGGAGATGTGGATAACTGGTGCCAGGTTCCTTTGGGGAACAGATAGAGCAGCAGGAGCCTTGCAATGGCCCCTCAGGCGTAGTATGTGGAGAGAAGGGGGAGGTTACAGCGCTGTCTTTGATCAATAAGTGTTTATATTCCTTTTGATACATTCTTCCAGTAATGTGCTCAAATAGCCAAAAAATATGTGGATGACAAAAGTGCTATAACAGTGTGTAACGCACTAGTACTTGAGTTTGCAAGAGAGTACATACAAACTCACGTTGTTTCAAGAAGTGGTAGGCATTGGACAAACTCTCACTGTTGTCCTACGGTGATTGCATGAGCTATGTAGATGTCGCCTTGAACTGTTGTAGGTTTTTCTCATCTTGTAGGGCTTACGAGGAAACATCTCCACTTGTAAAATCTTGCATGTTAATAAATATATCACCTAGAGTTAAGTAATAATATCTTTTGAATGCAGTGGGGTACCTATAGAGTGTGCAGCTGCTATGGGGCTCTGGGGCTTGGGGGGCCCAAACCTGCTGATGTACACTGCGGGGTCCCAAACCCGTCGTGACAACAGTAAATAAAAATAAAAAAGTGAAATTTTTTTATTTTTTATAATAATACATTTTAGAGGGTGCAGTGGGCTTGCCTTCGGGTCCCCCCAAGCTGCCAAGCCCCATAACAGCTGCATCCCCTGCACCTTATATAGTTAGGGGGTCCAGCTATATCTGTCTGTCTATGCTCCCTCTCATCCATCCATCTATGCCCCCTTCCATCTGTCCGTCTATACCTCTTCCTGTCTGTTCGCCTTTCTGTCTACGCCTCCAAATGGTGCTCTGTCTGTCCATCTGTCTGCCCATGCCTCTTTCCATCCCTCCATCTATGCTCCCTCTCGTCCATCCATTTATACCCCCATATAATGCTCTTTCTGTCTATTTGTCTGTATATGCCCCCTTCTGTCCATCCATCTATACTCCCATATCGTGCTCTGTCTGTTCGTCTGTCCATCTATGCCCCCTCCCGTCCATCTGTTTGTCCATCTATGCCCCCATATGGTGCTATGTCTGTTCGTCTGTCCATCTATTCCACCTCCCATCCATCCATGCTTCCATATTGTGCTCCGTCCGTCCATCCGGCCTTCAATGCCGCCAACGTCCGTCTATGCCTCCATATGGTGCTCTGTCCCTCCATCTGTTTGCCCATGCCCCCGTCCGTCCATCCCCTGTCCATCTGTCTGTCTAGGCGTCCACCTGCTGTAGTCAAGTAGTGTCTCTCCTGCTCACTGTTTCTCCCTCTCTCTCTCCCCCCTCCCCCTCTCTTCCTAACACTCTCTATCAGAGGCGGATTGGCCATAGGGTTTTCAGGGAAGATTCCCGGTGGGCCGACGCACCATGGGGGCCTTTTTTGTTTGAGGACATGTGGTCCTTTTGATAGACATAATGAATAAGATGCAAAATAATTTGCATATATGAAAATGACTTTGCCACTTAGCCTGTGATTGCAGATGATTTAGTGCAGTGGTTCTCAAACTCGGTCCTCAGGACCCCACACAGTGAATGTTTTGCAGGTAACCCAGCAAGTGCACAGGTGTATTAATTACTCACAGACGCATTTTAAAAGATCCACAGGTGGAGCTAATTATTTCACTTGCGTTCTGTCAGGAGACCTGCAAAACATGCACTGTGTGGGGTCCTGAGGACCGAGTTTGAGAACCTGTGATCTAGTGTATGCTCTGTCTGCCTGCTTGGCTGACATATAAGATTGAGTGAATAGTGATTGGGATACGGTTGGTGTAATAAGCAAGAAAATATATCTTTCTAAAGAATGATATAGTTTCCTAAATTCTGAAGGTGTATCATATAATGTGCTCATAACATTTAATTTTATTTCTTTTTAACTTCCCCCTTGATGCTGGACATGCCCACTATCTGGAAAGTCTTGGGGGGAAGTACTGCTGCCACGGCCCATGGGTAGACCTTACACCTCTGGTGCTGCCCATGCGGGGCCACTAGTACAAATTTTTCCAGGGCCGCTTTTTGTTCCCAATCCGCCCCTGCTCTCTATCGCTACTCTCTTACTCTCTATCCCTGACACTGTCTCTCCCTCTTTCTCTCATTCCCTCTTTTTCCATGAAAACCCTTTCTCTCTCTCTCTCTCCCGCTATATCCTGCTCATCTCACTCTTTATCTCTCTCTTTCCCCCTGGCACCCTCTTTCTCTCTCACTCCCCTCTCCTGTCCCTAAGGGGCATTGTAGTAACAAAGGCTGGGGGATCAGGAGGGCCATTCCAAGATTTTGCTATGGAGCCCATAAAGTTCTAGTTACGCCCCTGGTTGAATGCTCTGAATAACTGTGTGAATATGACAATTCAGTAATCATGAACTAACCCTGTCTAGAATTAATATATTCTGACACAACATATGATCCACGTATAACTCCGTTATCACTAGTGTGGCGTGATGTAATGGCATTCAAGTTTGCCATTGCTCTCTACAGCACTTAATATTTTCTGCTATGCAGAAAGCTGAAAAACATTTAGCAAAAGTGTGAATATTTACCTTATATAATGACACCTGTCATTTTCCTGCTTTGTATAACTGAAAACTGCAGCGACAAATGGATCTTGTTCAATCAGTCCCTTCAGGAGGCTATAACTCCCCACGCTCCTCCCCTCATGTACATATGCTATATGAGTGTATGCAACTGAGATCTCTGCATTACTATAATCAGGAAGAATGTACTGTATGTATCTTTATGCTGACCTACTGTATTTGCAGTGCAGGTAAGTTAGCTCTTAACCTTAATAGATACTCACCTTGCATACTGTATAATGTGTGTGCTGGGGGGGGTGGAATGGGGGTACAGAGCCCATGATGAGGGAGTTAGTACACAGAACTGCATAGGGTGTGTGTGGGGGGGAGGGGTTCATCACAGTGAATAAATATTGGGGTGTTACAGTGTGCACCCTGCACATAGTATGGTGGGTGGGGAATCAGAGCACATATTGGGGGATAAGGGTCAGCGCTCACAGTGCACGGTGTATAGTTTGTGGGGGGAGGGGTCAAAGAATTCAACTAGTACAGTGTGGGGGTCAAAGCATATATTGGGGGATGAGGGTCAGGTGCTCACCGGGCACAGTGTATAGTGGGGGGGGGGGCGTCACAGTACTCAGCCTGCACAGTGTAGGCATAGGTCAGAGCACATATTGGGGAGTGAGGGTCAGCACTCACAGTGCATGGTGTATAGTGGGGTGGCGGGGGTCACAGTACTCAGCCTGCTCAGTGTTTGGGTGGATCAGAGCACATACTGGGGGTAAGGGTCAGTGGTCACCCTGCACAGTGTATAATGGGGGGGTTACAAAGCACATATTGGGAGTGAGGGTCAGTGCTCACCCTGCAAGGTGTACGAGACGGAAGGGGGGGGGGGGGGCAGAGCACATATTGGAGGGGGGTGTAAGTACTTATCCTGCATACTGTATGGGGGGCATCACTGAACCTGCACAGTGTGTAGTTGGGGGTCACATATTGGAGTGTGAGGGTCAGTACTCTCCCTGCAACGTGTATGGGAGGGTCAAAGCACATTTTGGGTGGGGAGGGGGGGGGGGGTATCAGTGCTTATCCTGCATACTGTATGGGGGATGGGAATCAGTGCCTACCCTGCAGACATGCACAGTGTATATCGTCAAGAAGAAAACTACCAAGAAGTAAAATGGGCGCAACTGGGACTGTGTTTCTAATAGAAAAGAGCTGCTACCTAGAATAGGTGAGTCAGACCTATGTACATAGAGAAACAAAAACAAGAATAGGAGGTAGCGCTTAACTAATAACACAGATGGATTGTCAGAAATTTATAACATTTAATCTAAAAATATTAAAAGACATACAATAAAAAACAATTATGCTAATAGTTACTCTAGGATGTTTTTTGACTCGTGCCTGTTCCTACGATGTTCCGGACATAAATATGTGCAAGTTCCACTGGTAATTGATGTGACTGACGCGCAGTCTGGGGAGAGGTGAATGATACACTGGCACTGTTGGAGGAATAGTAGTCCCACAATAGGAGCTGTATTGACTGTAGGGTCCTCACCAGAGCTACGGTGGCTTGTAGGTGTAGTCCAATCCCTTGTAAAAATCCAGTGGATATTGAAAGAGTCCAGTTGGTTCAGGCAAAGATGAAGTCCATCCAATGAAGTGGGGTGACCAGGGAGCACAACTGAAGCGTTTCGCAGCAAAAACCTGCTGCTTTTTCAAAAAAGGTTACCGTTCCCGATTGTAGTCCACGTAGGGATCATAAAGTATGAAAAAGTTCTAAAAATTAAAAAAAATTAAAAAAAAAACTCATGTGGACCTTATGTCATGTCGACCTAGAGTCCCTGTCGACCTAGCAACCATGTCGACCTACTTACCATCCACCAATAGTGGTCGACCTAGACAGTGTCGACCTACTTACTGTCGAACTAAAGACCAGAGCCCATTGAATACATTTTTGTAATTCATAAAAAAGAAATGTTTGGGAGTTGTGTCTAGCACCATACAGGATGCAATGTTTTATCACATTTGTTTCTGAAAAGTGATATTTTGATTATTCCTGTTTAATAATAATAATGAAAACAAAAGTATATTTGAACATCAATGTAATGCAAAGTAATGTAATGCATACTGTGTCTTTGTTTCAGAAAATTGTGGAACATATTTTCCAACTGTTAAAAAGGACCCAAGCAAATATTTAAAGCCATGTCCCGATTCCGTTAAGAACTGGATCAAGAGTCTGAAAAATGCTGGAAAACTGATATTATTAATCACTAGCTCACATAGTGACTACTGCCGACTTTTGTGTGAGCATATCTTGGGGTGAGTTATAATATTACTCCCTTTAATATTTGTATAGTTTTCTCAGTAAGTGTCCATTGTGTTAATCTTTTATGATGCTATATTTTTTATGTCCATTTTTTTCTCCATTGATTGATTACTAGGTAATAATGTGAAAAAAGTTCATAGTATTCTGTGAGGCCCATAAGCGGTCTAATTAAGATGTGCAGACAGTTGCATGCGAAGCTATGATTTCATTCACAGCAGAATTCCATAAATATGGTAATGGCTCAGCTGCCGTGCACAGAGCTGGTGTCTCACATCCGCCATTTATGTACAAAAGCAGGAACATCAGAGGCATATAGGTCGCACCAGCCACCCTATGCTTTCTCAGAATGAGCGTCTCACCTATGGCGCCAGGACCTTTCCCGTTACATAACAATTCATAGTGGTTGATTATGGGACCCACAAAAAATGATCCTGACACGCCTGCATTTTTCTAACCAGCCCCATTACCTCACACAAACTATGACTAGCTGTCACTCACTTTGTAAATAAATCATTTGTCTGTCCGCAATCTCTAACTAATCACTGCGCATGTGCAGTGTGTCTTTGGCACATGCACACTGGCAAACAATGGCGCCGCTGTGTCCAACATCGACATTACACGCACCTCTAGAACCGGGTCCGATATTGATTGTGTGACCTATACTGCAGCTAGTTTTAAGGCTGTTTTCCCACTGGCATGGATAGAACAAAAGTATTCCATCTTTATTCCTATATTTTACTAATGTTAAAAGGGCTAATAAAAACATCATTGTTTACTTCAGTTTTGGCGTTTCACAAATCAAGCTAACCTCTCATTATAAAAGAACACTGGTGTTACAACTGAGGGTTGGTGTCGGCTGTGGGAAGCCTCAGTTGTAGGGGCTGAGGTGTATGTAAACTTGGGTGGTGAGATAGGACTCCTAGACATACGTGTGGACCTGCAGCACCAAGCACGAAGGCGTGACCACGACAACAGAGGATAAGTTTAAAAGGTTTATTGAAACTAAGCTCACAGGTATATGTCGGCAGTTCTCAGGAGTGCATACAGGCAGTCTTTAGGTGTGGTATAACGTAGGAACAGTCTTTAAGGAATTGGAGATGGTATGTCCTTACCAACACCTATGCATTAGGTAGCAGATGGAAAGCGGAAGCTGGTGACTGTAAACTGCCGGGTGTTACCAGATGGGACTGGTCTAACAGGAGAGCTGAGTGGTTAGTGCAGGAGCGCACTAATGTAGCTTGAGAGCGAAGAATATGTTGGAGATGCTTGAGTGCGCAGATTACTAATACTGAGACAGGGCACCGCTGGAAGCTGGAATGCTGAGAGCTGGTGTGCAAGTAATCTGTTCAAACGCAGGGTGCAATATTAGGATACTGCGGAGTCAGGCTGCACCGTGAGGATAGGAATTGGTGCCAGTCTCCAGTGGAGTTTTGCAGACAACAATCAACACAAACAGGAGAGACTGGGATGACCATTGAAGCACTGACTGCTTCCCAGCCCAGGAACAGGATATTTATACCTGCTGGAAAGCAGGTATTGGCTGGGCAATTAACCAGAGACCAGAGTACAGCTGCTGGGTAATCAGGCTGAGAGCAGAGTGCAGCTGATAGTCTGAAAGGTAACGTGATTAGGAAAACATGGCTGCGCCCATGTTAGCTTTTGGAGGGAAAGTCTGTTTGGAACCTGCATGTGAAATTTAACCCTGATGCTGCCAGAATCACAGTGATGAGACCTGAGACAATGGGATGCAGTGTGCTGCATGCAGACAGCACAGATGGAATCCGGGCTTGGAATGCTGGGACAGTCTCAGGAGGCATTTAGAAGGTAAGTATTGACGAGAAATTACCCGGATCGTGACAGCGGGTGCAAAAGTGAGCATTGTTTTCTCATTACCAAATGAGATACATACAGTATTTATATGATTTTAATGTTACTAAAATATAACAATTCAAAATTAATAAAAATACAGTACAGATGCTTTAAATATAAATGAAAATGGATGGGTAGATGATAAAAAGTCATTTATATAACTACAGATGTTAACAAATACTAAAATGTTTAGTACAAGATAATATGAATGGAAGGATAAAATTATATAGTATAAAAGTAAAACAGTTAATAAAATTTAAAAGAATGCTGAAAGCTTTGTGTTTTCATTTATTATTATTTTAGTTATCTTGATTTTTTAATACATGTTTATTCTTATATTTTGGTAGTATCGCAAAAATATGATGGACATTTGTATCAATAAAGAGGAACCTAGACATTTTTAATGAAGAAACAATACACCATAAACTCATGATTTTTTATAACAACTATAAAAGTTTATAATATACTAATACCAGCCCTGCAAAATGACGAAATAACATAACAGTAATGTCAGCGCCAGCGGCTGTGTGCGCCCGAAAGGAGCAACAATTGATTTGCTCCGTCAGGCGCCATCTATTGTCCGCTGGTGAGCAAAACACTTGAATTCCTGCCTTAGAGATGAGGAGCAGTGTTATGCTGCTTTCACATCGCAAAACCTGCTTTTGAAATGGTATTTGAAACGGGTCTGAGCAGTTAAACCCCTTTCACATCTCATGTTGTAACCAGTAAATTACCATTTCATTACCGTTTTGGTACCTTTCACACTGAACCCGTTTCACCCATAGAAAACAGTGGTTGTCATTATAAATGGACTTTTCTGGCCCACACATTATTAATAATTATTAATTAATTCATTATTAATAATTTGGATAGTCGTACGATGGAACCCAGCAGCTTGAAGCATTTTTGCTATGTTTTTATATATGAGGGTATCCTTGACTGTCCCAGTAATTTGGCAGGAGATTTCCTCATCCCCTCTGATCCTAAAGCAGCTCCCTCACCTCTTCATCACTCCAATTAGACATTTTATAATGGCTTTGCAGTCTAAACGTTTATAAAGCCACTCTCACATGTGTCTCCTGTGTTTTCCAAGCTGTTTCCTGGTTGTGGCTGCTGACATCACACATGGAGACAGCCTATGACCTGCTGGGGCTTGCAAATACCGTTTCAGACCCTTTCACACTGCACAGTGAAATGGGACTGAAACGGGTAGGACCCTTCTTTTTTACCGTTTCAAAATACCGGTATTTTGAAAACGGTAAATTGAAAGGGACCCTTTCACATCGCAGCTTGACCGTTTAGGAAGCCAGTTAAAACGGCATAATACCGGGTATAAGCTGCGGTGTGAAAGGGGTATTAGTCTTTTATTATATAGGATGAGAATCACAAATATACCGATACACATACGGGATTAAAAATGAATGTCCACAGCTTGTCTTTCATGTAAATAGGATGAGTGCAATTTGATATCCATGTCTGAAAGATACAGTATTAAGATTTTAAATCAGGGTGCACTATTTCTTCGTTCTCCATACATTTACATTACTGTAGCTTTTTGCTTCTAACAATTTAATGTAGCTTGTATGTTACATTTCCACTGACAATGTACAAAATCCAGTCATTACTTTAAAGAGGCAAATAAAGGCATGTTTAAGCGGGATGCGGATAGCATCCCGTAGGCCGAGATGCCGACTGTCATGTGACCAACGCCAGAATCCCAACACCACTTGGAATCCCGGCACTGTAACAACGAATGCAGACATCCTGAAAGTAAGTATCGGGGCCACTGTTTTGGTTAGGACCCGGTGGGGGGGTTAGGTTAGGGTTAGGCACTAGAGGGGGGTTAGCCATAGCCATCACCAGGTGTTAAAGTGAGCCGGAACGTGGCGGAACTGCGTTCCGTCAGTTGCACTTGGAGACGGAACGCAGTTCCGCCTCCTCCGGCGCTGCTGAAAGATGCTGGGCGCCCGCTGAGATTGTTTTACCAGCGGGCTCCCGGCTCCCTCTCCACAACGGGCAGCCAGAGGCAGGAGCTCCAGCTTTCCGGCTCTGTCAGTGTAGGCTATGGGAGAGACACCGGAAGGACTGCAGCGGTCGGACGTGGGAGCGGGGCTCGGTGAGTATGGTGGTATATGTTTTGTTTTTTGTATGTGTAGTGGCGCATTTACTGGGGGGCTTTACTACTGGGGGGCTTTACTACTGGGGGCTTTACTACTGTGGGCATTACTACTGAGGGCATTACTACTGGGGGCATTACTACTGGGGGCTTTACTACTGGGGGCAAATTACTGTGGGCAATCTACAAGGGGGAAAGCTACTGGGGGCATTACTAATGGGTGCTAACTACTGGCGGTAAACTACAGGAGGGCATTACTACTGGGGGTATAACTACAGGGGCATTACTACTGGGGGCATAACTACAGGTACATTACTACTTGGGGGCAAACTGCAGGGGTGCTAAACTACTTGGGGCATAACTACTGGGGTTAAACTACTGGGGGCATTACTACTTGGGGGCATTACTACTTGGGGCTAAACTACTGGGGGGCTAAACTACAAGGGGGCAAACTACATGGGGGCTAACTACTGGGGGCATTACTAATGGGGGCTTACTACTGGGGCATTACTAACGGGGCTAACTGCTGGGGGCATTACTAACGGGGGCTAACTAATGGGGGCATTAGCAGGAGGGCATTACTTCTGGGGGCAAACTACAGGAGGGCATTACTACTGGGAATATAACTACAGGGGCATTACTACTTGGGGCATTACTACAGGGGGGCTAAACTACTGGGGGCATAACTACAGTGGTTAAACTACTGGGGGCATTACTACTTGGGAGCATTACTACTGGGGGCTAATCCACAAGGGGGCATAACTACAGGGGCTAAACTACAAGTGGACATACTACAGGGGGCATTACTACTGGGTGCTAAACTACAAGTGGGCAAACTACTGGGGGCATTACTAACGGACAAACTACATGGGGGCTAAACTACTGGGGTCATAACTGCAGGGACATATACCACTGGGGCATAACTACTGGGGATAAACTACATGGGGCTAAACAACTGGGGGCATTACTACAGGCAACATTACTACTGGGGGGCAATACTACACAGGGGCATTACCATTAAGGGCATTACTACTGGGGTCACTACTAATGAGGGCATTGTAAAGAGGGCACTTCATAAGGGGCATCACTCCTGGGAACATAAGGGGCACTACTATTGCGGGCATTGCATAAGGGGTACCACTACTATGGGCTCTATGTAAGGGGCACTACTACTGTGGGCACTACCAGTACAGTGGACAGTGCATAAGGAGCACTACTACTGTGGGCATTGTATAAAGGAGCACTACTACTGTGGGCATTGTATAAAGGGCGCTACTGCTGTGGGCATTATGTGTATTACAGGGTGCTACTACTGTGGGCATTATTACTATTGTGTGACCACGACCCTTTCTTTTTGAGACCACGCACCTTTGTTGTGGCAATAACTTTATTACATGGGCGCCTTGGCGAGGAAGGGGTGAGTTCCACCACCTCTCTAGGACCACTTTAAGCACTGGCCGTAACCCCCGAGTCTTAGGCCTAGCCACCCCCTCCACTCTCTTAGTCCTAGCCGCCACCCCAGGTGAGTTAGGGTTCGGGGGATCCTGTATCACACCCATTTAAGCATAATTATATTTAAAAGGTGACATTGCTTAATCCATGTTACCGTTTCTCTAATTTGTGCTGAATGAGGAAATCTGGTACAGTATCAACATATGCTTTTATAATACGAAAGTGATTCTTATATATGTATGTACTCCCATTATCCGGCACTCCCCTGTAAGCACCAACCTTAATTTCCAGGGTGCACTCCTAGGGGCTCACAGACCCCATCCATATGCAACAATAACAGAGGTGGCGCTCCTGGACTGCTTACTTAGTGAAGATTTAAGGTGCCATTTTGGCGGCGATTTCCACCGCGACGCAGTTCTTGAATGCTGGACTCCATATAGGTAAGTATTGAAATGGGTGCAATGTGTGCGGTGTGGGCCCCCCTTGATCCAGGGGTCTGTCTAAACCGCACACATTGCACCCATTATAGAAACGCCAATGGTACTTTCCCACAGTTCAGTACGTATAACTGTTTTCAAAATGTAACATTTTGTTATAAAGTTCATTGTATTATGTTGTATTATGTTCTAAATTAATTTGCCGTTGTAATGATGTGTGCTTTTTGGTATAATATAAAATACACTGCTCCAAAAAATAAAGGGAATACTTAAACAACACAATGTAACTCCAAGTCAATCACACTTCTGTGAAATCAAACTGTCCACTTAGGAAGCAACACTGATTGACAATCAATTTCACATGCTGTTGTGCAAATGGAATAGACAACAGGTGGGAATTATAGGCAATCAGCAAGACACCCCCAATAAAGGAGTTGTTCTGCAGGTGGTGACAACAGACCACTTCTCAGCTCCTATGCTTTCTGGCTGATGTTTTGGTCACTTTTGAAAGCTGGCGGTGCTTTCACTCTAGTGGTAGCATGAGACGGAGTCTACAACCCACACATGTGGCTCAGGTAGTGCAGCTATTCCAGGATGGCACATCAATGCGCGCTGTGGCAAGAAGGTTTGCTGTATCTGTCAGCGTAGTGTCCAGAGCATGGAGGCGCTACCAGGAGACAGGCCAGTACATCAGGAGATGTGGAGGAAGCCGTAGGAGGGCAACAGCCCAGCAGCAGGACCACTACCGTTGTGCAAGGAGGAACAGGAGGAGCACTGCCAGAGCCCTGCAAAATGACCTCCAGCAAGCCACAAATGTGCATGTGTCTACTCAAACGATCAGAAACAGACTCCATGAGGGTGGTATGAGGGCCCGACGTCCACAGGTGGGGGTTGTGCTTACAGCCCAACACTGTGCAGGACGTTTGGCATTTGCCAGAGAACACCAAGATTGGCAAATTCCTCACTGGCGCCCTTTGCTCTTCACAGATGAAAGCAGGTTCTCACTGAGCACATGTGACAGACGTGACAGAGTCTGGAGACACCAAGGAGAACGTTCTGCTGCCTGCAACATCCTCCAGCATGACCGGTTTGGCAGTGGGTCAGTAATGGTGTGGGGTGGCATTTCTTTGGGGGGCCGCACAGCCCTCCATGTGCTCGCCAGAGGTAGCCTGACTGCCATTAGGTACCGAGATGAGATCCTCAGACCCATTGTGAGACCATATGCTGGTGCGGTTGGCCCTGGGTTCCTCCTAATGCAAGACAATGCTAGACCTCATGTGGCTGGAGTGTGTCAGCAGTTCCTGCAAGACGAAGGCATTGATGCTATGGACTGGCCGCCCGTTCCCCAGACCTGAATCCAATTGAGCACATCTGGGACATCATGTCTCGCTCCGTCCACCAACGCCACATTGCACCACAGACTGTCCAGGAGTTGGCGGATGCTTTAGTCCAGGTCTGGGAGGAGATCCCTCAGGAGATCATCCGCCACCTCATCAGGAGCATGCCCAGGCGTTGTAGGGCGGTCATACAGGCACGCGGAGGCCACACACACTACTGAGCCTCATTTTGATTTGTTTTAAGGACATTACATCAAAGTTGGATCAGCCTGTAGTGTGTTTTTCCACTTCAATTTTGAGTGTGACTCCAAATCCAGACCTCCATGGGTTAATAAATTTGATTTCCATTGATAATTTTTGTGTGATTTTGTTGTCAGCACATTCAACCACAGTATATAAAGAACAAAGTATTTAATAAGAATATTTCATTCATTCAGATCTAGGATGTGTAATTTTAGTGTTCCCTTTATTTTTTTTGAGCAGTGTATATTAGTGCTATAAGCTGTTAAACTTCAAAAATGCACATTGTACAAAAGGTTTCCACAATATTGGTCACTACTGTACATATATTATATAGGCATATCTAATGATCAGCAGTAATTTATTGAGGATGTTTTTGTTCATTAGGAAGGATTTTGAAGAACTCTTTGACATAATAATTACCAATGCCTTAAAGCCAGGATTTTTCTCACTTATACCACAACAAAGACCATTCTGGACTCTTGGTAAGTTTGCCCTGTATGGCTCAACAGTCTAACGTTGTAATAATTACATTACAAAATGTAAATCTGCATTTAAGTATTGTTGATACATGATCATCTTCATTATACTGAAGAGGTCATTGATATGTTGAACAGTTTACTCTCTCCTGCTGTAAGTGGGACTAAGGGGTACATTTACTAAGCAGTGATAAGAGCGGAGAAGTGAGCCAGCGGAGAAGTTGCCCATGGCAAACAATCAGTACTGAAGTAACATCTATAATTTGCATACTATAGTATGATACAGAGCTGCTGATTGGTTGATGGGGAAATTTCTCCACTGGCTCACTTCTCCATTCTTATCACTGCTTAGTAAATGTACCTTTAAATAATCTATTCCTCTTTGCTAGAAAGTGTTCCAGTTTTGCATGTGATAAATAATCTTATTGGATGAATCCTCATTTTACTTTGTAAAGTAGATGATGCTTCCTAAAATGTAATATACTACTGTAATCCTGGAATTTTTAGCATCCTAATCAGGATAACTACTGTACAATATGGCCAATTTCAGAGTTTACTCTGTGAATTAGTACCACAGACTTCTTCAGCTGTGCCTGACCATATCAGTGTCAAGTGAACATAGTCATAAGGCCAGTACTCACGGCCCGATGTGGGAGAGATGTGTGCTGAGCGAACCGCTCAGCACACATTTCTCCCGGCGCTCAGCACAGCGCGATGTGTGCTGAGCGTGCGGGGGGAGACGGGGGGGCCGCTCATTTCACCCAGCGGGTGAAGTGAGCGACCCGCTAGATTGGCCTGCATGCAGGCCAATCTAGCATCAGCGATAGCGCCGCGCGGGGCCGCGCATCGCTATCGCTGAGGGTGCTACATACGGAGCGATCTTGCTGAAAATCTAAGAAATCTAGTCAGATTGCTTAAATTATCGCTCCGTGTGTACCCCCCTATAAACTACAGTGGCCAGGAGCTACTAATGGTCTAATAGGCATAATTAGCAAATAATATTTGAAGGATATCCCCAGAAAACACACATTTTCATGGCTACCAAAAAATACCAAGGCCCCCCAGAAAATGCAAGGATGTGGTACCACAGCGTGAACCCCTCATTTCAGTATCAAAGTAGGTTTGTATGGGTGCTGTTAAAATGCTGAATTTATCAAGCTCCGGAATGCTTTGATTGGCTACAGATTGCAAAACTCTCAGAGAGAGAGCTTAGGATCTCAATGATTTCTTATTGCATGATAAGTGGTGATCAGGAATTATAATTATCAGAACCAAGTCCCTATACGTAATATATTGTACAGTGTGGACCTAGTTTAAGACACCCTGCAAGGCTGATGCCAAAGATGAACAGAGGCTGAGCTTCAGGAGAGAGATTACATAGGAATATGGTAGAAAAATGAAAGTTTACTTTCAAACTACCATGAGCTAGAGGAGAGAGAAATGAGAGATTCAATGCAATTTGAAATTCATGGAATTGCTACCCTGGTATACAGACGGGTAAAACACAATAGAATCTGTAGACAGGGCCAGTGCAAGATCTCTCTGCACCCTAGGCAAAGCTTTAGCCCAGCACCCCCTAACCTAGTTTATGCGATTACGATCTGTACGCATTATCTGTTGCTATTACCTCTCGCACATGCGCAATGCTAATGCTATACATGTGCAGTCGTTGGATAATCACTCTTATACGTCCTAGAGGATGCTGGGGACTCCAAAAGGACCATGGGGTATAGACGGATCCGCAGGAGCCTGGGCACACTATAAAGACTTAAACTGGGTGTGAAATGGCTCCTCCCTCTATGCCCCTCCTCCAGACCTCAGTTAGACTTTGTGCCCAGGAGTGATGGGTCACACACTAGGGGAGCTCTCCTGATTTTCTCTAAAGACTTTATTATTAGGTTTTTTATTTTCAGGCAGACCTGCTGGCTACAGGCTCCCTGCATCGTGGGAGTGAGGGGAGAGAAGCAGGACCCACTTCTTAGTTTAAAGGCTCTGCTTCTCGGCTACTGGACACCATTAGCTCCAGAGGGTTCGATCACTTGGTGCGCCTAGCTGCTTGTTCCCGGAGCCACGCCGTCACTCCCCTCACAAAAGCCAGAAGAAAGAAGCCAGGTGAGTATTGGAAGAAAATAAGACTTCAGTGACGGCAGAAGACTTCAGTAACGGAGGTAACAGCAGCAGTAGGGCTGCGCTCCATGCTCCCACACACCAACGTCTCTGGCAGGGTGCGCAGGGCGCTGGGGGGGAGCGCCCTGGGGGCATGTTGCTGATGGTCTATAATGCTGGCGGGGGACATATTACGGTGCCTGGGCACAGCGTATGTTCACCCCGCCAGCGTGTCAGAGGGGGGAGAGACAGCGGTAGCGCTGCGCTCCCGGCTCCCGCGCTTTCCATCACCTGCAGGGTGCAGGGTGCTGGGGGGGGGAGTGCCCTGGGCAGCATATAATAAAATCAGTAATATCACTGGCGGGGGGACATACTTCGGTGCCCGCCCCGCCAGTGCGCGCGCTCCCGGCTCCCGCACTCCACCGGGCCTGCAGGGTGCAAGGCGCTGGGGGGGAGCGCCCTGGGCAACATTTAAAAAATGTAATCACTGACGGGGGGACATGCTTCGGCGCCCGCCCCGCCAGTGCGCCGCGAACGGGACGGAGCGGCAGCGGTAGCGCTGCGCTCTCTGCTCCCGCTCCCTGTCGGCCTCCAGGTGCAGGGCGCTGGGGGGGAGCGCCCTGGGCGGCATTGATAAAAGGATCCCGGGCGGGGGAACATACCGGACACCGGGTGTCTTCGCCCCGCCGGGAGACTGCAGCGTGCACGCTACGGTTCATAGCTCCCACACACCAACAGCTTCCGTGGGTGCAGGGCGCATGAGGGGCGCCCTGGGCTGCGTTGGGACAAAAAGTAAGTTATACAGTGAGTTACCCCCTGTATATAGGGTCCCCAGCTAGTTTTTAGGGAAAAAAACACACAAAAGAAGTGCGCTGGCACTTTTACACTACAAACTTATTGATTTAATATCATATATAAAAATACATCTTACACACCCATACCATATAAAACAATTAAAGTATATGACAATTAAGCTATATAACTTGCAGGATAACTCATGCTTAATATACCAAACCAAAGAACTTTTACTGCCCCTCACTACTTACTTATATATGTGCAGCTGAGTATTTAAGCTGAATGGTACCATTCAATACATATGTCTGACTTATGACTCTGTTTCTTTAATTGTTATAATAGGAAATTGTCCGGTCACTCAGAAAGCCTGGATTAATCTCACAGGTTACAGTTCTTTAGCATGCAGCCAATTAGATATACTCTCCAGACAAAGTTCCTCACACCATTAAGTTGTCAACCAGTGTGAACTCCACTTATAATATATTGTGATTATGGCTTTTAGTAAGGATAATTATCTGCGCAAGAGTGTTCAGCTTTACACGCGTCAGATTGATACCTCTCCCAGCTGTCGCTTCCAAATACAGCCTTATCCGGAGTCCACTGTCTGGTGGATGGCAGGTATAGTGTCGGATATTACCCGCATGTATAGCTGTCTCTGGCCGGCAAGTAATAGGGTAAAGATATCTCATAAAAACTCCTTAGCAGTACGTCCGACAAACGCGCTTCCCCGCTTAGATATACAGCTCAGCGGCTTCCATAGCTTTTATAGTTTTTAGGGGGTTATATATTTATATTTATTTAATTGAGCGGGTTTAAGCGCGCCGGGAGGGGGCGGAGCTTAGCCCTCACAGAGGAGTCAGTGCCATTTTCCTCAGGTCCCCACCAGGATTTACTGTATAGTAAGAAGGAGAGGGGGCACAGAGTGTTTAATGCTATATGGGTGTCATATAGCATTATGTTTAATAATGGATGCATAATCCTTGTTGTGATACATAAACTCACTGTTTCCCTGTGTTTTACCCACTATCGGTTAGTCGACATATGTCGACAGGTGTTAGGGCTTTGTCACAAGCTGCTGTGGGGATAACTGTCGGCTTCGCCGACGCTTGGCGGTACTTGATTCAAAAAAATTAAGTAATAGCAGGTTGGTTTTGTGTGCTTGAAAACAAGTCAACGCGCTAGGGGAGACACAGTTGTTGGTAGATGCCCTGTCGGCATCAACGGTATTTCCGGGGTAGAAAAATTAACAGGCTGTTATTGCCTTGTACCTGTATTGGTATATATATATATATATATATATATATATGTATATATTTATAGGTATATGTGGGGGGAGTGTTATTGAAATTGTATATGTATACTTCCCTCAGACCCCTTGGGGTTCTAAGATTATTATTATTTTTTGCCCGCTTACTACTCCTTGCTGTCGACATTTACTCAGTTTCTGTCAACCATAACGTTCCTGGTAGATCCACAAGGGCACGTCAGTACATGGTCATACACATTCACAACACATTGCTGGGACCTGACGGGTCTGGACAATCCACTTGCGTATAGGGTATATCTATATGTATATATATGTAGATATATATTTATATATGCATGGTTAGGATATGTGTGTTTTATTGTGTATTACATTATGTATATCCATGAATGCTAAGATAATGGTATTCTTCTCATGTGCTGATCGCTCTGTTGGTTAAGCTCTAGATTGGCCGTGACGAGTTGGTTTTCGATCCTCTCAAGGAGTCCGAATATTATTCTCTTCCCGACGTGAAGAGAACATTACGGCAGTCAACTCCTGGTCGACGCAGACCCCGGTCGCAAAGGATCATACACAGGAAGCTAAGTGATATTTTATTTCTATACTTTGGCTTTATTTGCATTGCATGCACATGAGGGAGGGTTGTATTCTGGTAGGCATCCGATAGAATTACCCTACCCAGAGTGGGTAAACTTGCTTATGTTGATTCTACTTATAACATTGCAGCAGGCTGCCGCGTGACAGCAGGAGGTGTAGCTGGGAAAATGCTGAGGTTGTCTCCAAAAGATACTCGGGGGAGGTATACAGCTGTTTGGTGAGCCCTCTGTTCAGTCACTCTCGGCGGATACACCTGGTAAGTCTACCTTCGTAAGTTAGCCTCCTTCACAACGGTTGGTGATGCATTCTTTTGTGGGATGCAGTCGTTTTAACCGGTTCGATACCGTTCTTTTTTCCTTTTCTGTGCAGACAGTGGAAGGTTGGAAGGTAAGAGTTCTGCAGCCTTGGTAGGTTCGCAGAAGTGGATGTCGTTTTCTGTTTCCAACACATCCACCACTTGTCGCTGAGTCTATCTGGCTAGTTCCCAATCCGGTGAGCGCTAGTCTAATAATTTCAGTTAGTGCAGGAATGGACTAAGACTTGTGAGTTATTTATAGAATCAAAAGGGGGAGCATTCTGAGTTACGGTTGTTCCCCTTACTGTTTTTTCTAATGGATCTTGCCATTCCCCTCTGGTTGGGGAGGTAGTACGCTACGTCATACAGAGGTGCGTCAGGTTCAGGATATTGTCCGGTTGTCCCTGTATAAAGGTGCAAATTGTTGTTTCTCTCTGACTGTTCTTCGACACAGGGATTGGCTGTTGTTCCCACCGACACAGTTGTCGGAGGTGGGTTTCAGAGTAGATACTGCCCGGTTAATGTTCGGGTTTTTTTCCTGTGGAAAGAGGTCTGAGGATACATAGTTGGATCAGCTTTGCTGGGACACTTCATCAATATGTTCTGTTACTAAAACAGATGGGTGCGGCCTACGAGGCCTGTTTTGGTGAGCACGTCTACTGCCAGAATGGCTTTCAAGGGGCCAGTTGAAATTGTGGTCCGCATTTTACCTGCACATGCACCGGAATATAACCCTAAAGGCCAGGACATCACTCCTGTGGTGTCTGCTCAGTTCTCTCCTTCTAGAGGGATGAAGGTTCGGGATCCAAGGTTAGATCCTGGTATCCGTGCATAGGGATCTCTGAGGCTGGGGAGCAGGCCTTGCAAGGGACGTATTTCCAGAGGTTAAGGTTAAGTTGGAAAGCTTGTCTGCAATAAGCTTTCTTGATTTAAAAGATATTTTCGACGAACGTATTCTTCGTGTTCGGCCCATGTTAGTTCTGCCAGACCACTTATCAGCAATGGCGTGAGTAAGCCGCTATGACGGAACAAGGAGCAAAGCTGCAATGGCAAAAGATGCACAGTTTTGCCGTGGGGCAAAAAGTCTGGTAGTTTTCGTTCCAGTGGTTGGCAAAGGAGAAATAGATTTCCTCTGCTGACGCGATCTCCATCCGGGGAAAAATTCAGTCATCGTCAAGAAGTTTTCACAGACGTGACAACTTTTGTGGAGGGTCGCAATTGGTCATTTTGGTGTCTCGCTTCAATGAGAGGCCTTAGGGATATTGTTTCAGGTCAAGGGACACCCTCGTGACACCGTGGGTGTTTTTAGTCGGTCTATGTGGCCTCTCCTATTTAATTTTTTTCGGAAGGTGATAAACGTAAGAAGAACATAGGTTCAGGCAATCCTCTCGGATCTGATTTAGCCAAGGAGGTTTTGCTATCCAGTTTTTCATGATTTGCTCATGGGAGTTTCCTGCCCTCTTCCTTTACGTGAGGAACTGTTACAACTAGATCATGGCGTGTATCAAGACTTACAGCGACTGCGTCTGACGGCGTGGCGGTTGAATGCCATATTCTAAGCCGGAAGGATGTTCTCAGTGAAGCCGTTTCCTCAATGTTTCAGGCTAGGACAGAAGTAACGGCAAAGCCTTTCTGCCGTGGTTGGCGTATTTCTGTGTCTTGGTGTGAATCCAGGATGGTTCCTACGGAAGACTTTCTGCTAGGTCGTTCTTATCCATACTTACAAGCCATTGTGGATGCAGGCCTACAGTTAGGCTCCATTTCGTGGCAGTATGGCCTTATTATTTTCTAAAAAAAAAATTCTCTCTTGGAAAGTGGTCATGCTATTGGCTTCCAGGTAGACAGAGAGGACTTGTGAACTCGGATTGTAGTTCTACCAAAGAGTGGTTTCTGGGTTTCGTTGAAAACAGTCTATTTTTTATGCCGGTGGTTCCTTCGGCATTAGCTGATTCAAAGTCTTTCGGTGTTACCGGGGATTTGAATATTTAGGTTGCCAATTTGGCTCAGTTTGGAGAAATAGAGGCTCTGTTTCTCCGGTATGCTCCCAACATGCTTGGAGCGACTGCAGTATGCTGTCTGTTACACGCTGAATCTGTGATACGATTTGGCATGTTGTTCGATGGTTGGATTGCCGTCACCGAAGTCGGTGGAAGCCCATTCTAATGGAAAGATGGGCTCTTCTTGGGCGGATGCCCGAGGAGTCTAGGCGATTCTAGAGCGGATTATTGGTCGGGATCAAACGCTTTTGCTATGCTCTACAAGTTTGATACCATGATTGTTGGGGACCTTTTTGTTTGCTCATTCGGTGCTGCAGAGTCGTCCGCACTCTCCCACCCATTTTGGAGCTTTGGTATAAACCCCATGGTCCTTTTGGAGTCCCCAGCATCCTCTAGGACGTATGAGAAAATAGGATTTTGGTACCTACCGGTAAATCCTTTTCTCTTAGTCCGTAGAGGATGCTGGGCGCCCATCCCAGTGCGTACGGTGTCTGCAGTTAGTGTTTTTGGTTACACCCTGGGGGTGTGTCTTCTCTGTCAGGCGGTTGCTACCGTTTTTTCATGCCATGGCATGCAGGGTCTTATTTTTGCTTATGTGGACACACGGTTTGTGTTGCATATTCTCTCAACATATGGCTGTGTTTTGTTCATGCTGTGGGCTGGTATTCTACTGAATGCCACGTTCTACGGTGTGTTTGAGGTGTGAGCTGGTAGGACACTCACAATAAATTCTTTCCTCGAAATGTCCATCTCTCCTGGGCACAGTTTTCTAACTGAGGTCTGGAGGAGGGGCATAGAGGGAGGAGCCAGTTCACACCCAGTTTAAGTCTTTATAGTGTGCCCAGGCTCCTGCGGATCCGTCTATACCCCATGGTCCTTTTGGAGTCCCCAGCATCCTCTACGGACTAAGAGAAAAGGATTTACCGGTAGGTACCAAAATCCTATTATTTGCGCTTTCTCTGAATAGCGATCCATGCTGAATTAGGCCCTGTGTGCAATGTGACACAGTCTTCCGTGATCTATTAATAGATCATATGTTTTCTGTTTATAGCTTATAAAGGAGTGCAGTGAATCTTTATTCCACATACGTTTATAAACCCATATCTTCTGTGTATGGCTTAAGTAAGTCCAGTGTCTTATGCAAGCAACATACTATACTGTGCCATTATTTCACCTTAGTGTTGTGTGGGGATGTAGTTAATATCCCAGCAGTCAGTATCCTGGCGTTTACGATACCGCCGCTGAAATCCTGACAGCCGAGAATGCCGACAGCCTCGACAGGGCTATTGCCACACGTAGGTGTCCATGACACCCATAGAGTGGGAATAAAACCTGTGGTGAGCGCAACGAGCCATCGCGCCCGCAGTATGGCAAGTGCAGCGAGCCCGCAAGGGGACTTGTAGCGCTTGCCCCGTTGCTGGCATTGTGTTGGGCGGGATGCTGCTGTCGGGATATGGACAGCCGGCATCCTCCCCGCCTGGATTTCATATTCAACCCGTTGCATGAGTGTTATCTCTTCTTGGTAGCCAGTCCCTCTGTCTTTTTCTCTTCTGAGATTGCAGTAGTCACTGTAGCAACCACATAGGCAGTAACAACTTCTATTTCACAATCCATTCTTAGTTTCAACAGTCTCTATCAGTCTATCAAAGTCTATCAATAGTATAGCGTGCAGCAGCAGATGGGAAGTGGGTTCCTCCTCCTCAGCAGCGCCATCTTCCCAATGACATTTTTAAGAAGATTTCACTGGCAAGATGGCACCTGAGGAGGAGGGACCCACTGTCAACGGTATCCGGACTCCAGGTCGACAACAAAAAGGTCGACACACCTTAGGTCGACGCCAATTGGTCGACACACCTTAGGTCGACGTGGACAAAATGTCGACCTGGAAAAAAGGTCGCCATGGAAAAAGGTCGACATGAGTTTTTCACGATTTTTTTCTTTTTTGGAACCTTTTCATACTTAACGATCCACGTGGACTACGATTGGAACGGTAATCTGTGCCGAGCGAAGCGAAGGCACCATGCCCGAAGCGAGCCATGCGAGGAGACGCGGTGCACTAATTGGGGTTCCCGGTCACTCTACGAAGAAAACGACACCAAAAAAACATAAAAAACTCATGTCGACCTTTTTCCATGTCGACCTTGTTCCTGTCGACCTTTTGTCCATGTCGACCTTTTGTCCATATCGACCTAAGGTGTGTCGACCAATTGGCGTCGACCTAAGGTGTGTAGACCTTTTTGTTGTCGACCCTGAGTCCCAGACCCCTGTCAACACCCAGTGGATCAGCACCACAATTACTATTTTATTAACATATATTTTTTGTAGGGGGCATGTCCATGACCTGTTTAGGCCACGTCCACTACAGTACGCTCTCTATAGCCCTGATGGCAATTCTTCTTGTTCCCCTTCTGTATGTTTGTCCAGTCTATTTGCTATCATAGTAGCACAATTATCTGACAGTATATATAGAGAAATATAGTAAAGAGGATCTTAAAGAAAAGACAATAATTTCAGATGAAACGATATATCACTAGTGTGTACGTTCAACATTGTATGTCCTTGAGATTGTTTTGTAGCTCTGATAATTGCAAAGTCACTATGATTTTGTGTCAAATGATAGCATCCTAACATATATTTTCACAACAGTATAGCATCCTAACGTATATTTTCACAACAGTATAGAGCAACAGACGTCAAAGAACAGCTGTAGGTTGTATGTTATCTACTTTTGGTCTAAGGTCAGAAAAATGGACTATGACTGTGACCTAAACTTTCTTCAATCACGGCGCCCTGGAGTGTCAGCTTTTATTTAATCATGGTACCCCTAGGCCAAATGTTTCTTACTGAGAAATTCAATAAACATTATTAAATTAAGTGAATTGTGATTAGTTGTCATCCTTAAGTTCAGTTATGTGGTGGAAGACAGGGCTGCACTTCATTTTGTATATATATTTTATGATTAGCAGCTACCAGCACTGGTTTTGCTTATTATTACTACCAGTTTCTTATATAGTACAGCAAATTCTGTTGCATTTTACACTTTATAATTGTAAACAACAGTAATAGAACAAAACTGGGTAATAATAAACAGATGTAGAGGTAAAAAGGCCCTGCTCACAAGCTTACAATCTATAGGGAAATAGGCATTGATACATCTCTATCTATGGCCGTCAGCCCAAGTAGTACGATAATTACTCCCTCACTACTTACATCTCGACACATTTCACTCACAGCTCTCTCCTACTCAGCAACCATCTTTACTCGCTTATTCTCCTGCTGGTAAAGGCTCATATCTATCTATGGCTGCCAGCCCCAAGTAGTACGGTGATTACTCCCTCGCTACTTACATCTTAGCTGTATTAAGTTCTGACAATTGTGGTGCTCTTTGTTACCTGTACTCTATTTTTGTTATTTATTTATTTACTATAATGCTAAGTTTCTCCAACGTCCTAGTGGATGCTGGGGACTCCGTAATGACCATGGGGAATAGACGGGCTCCGCAGGAGACATGGGCACTTTAAGAAAGAATTTAGATTCTGGTGTGCTCTGGCTCCTCCCTCTATGTCCCTCCTCCAGACCTCAGTTTGAGACTGTGCCCGGACGAGCTGGGTGCTGTTCAGTGAGCTCTCCTGAGCTTGCTGTGAGAAAGTATTTTGTTAGGTTTTTTATTTTCAGGGAGCTCTGCTGGTAACAGACTCCCTGCATCGTGGGACAGAGGGGAGAGAAGCAGCCCTACTCCCTGAAGCTAGGTCCTGCTTCTAAGGCTACTGGACACCATTAGCTCCAGAGGGATCGTACACAGGATCTCACCCTCGTCGTCCGATCCCAGAGCCGCGCCGCCGTCCCCCTCGCAGAGCCGGAAGACAGAAGCCGGGTGAGTATGAGAAGCAAGAAGACTTCGAAATCGGCGGCAGAAGACTCCGTTCTTCACTGAGGTAACGCACAGCACTGCAGCTGTGCGCCATTGCTCCCACACACCTCACATACTCCGGTCACTGTAAGGGCACAGGGGGGGGGGGGCGCCCTGGGCAGCATATGGACCTCTTTTGGCAAAAGTACCCATATATACAGTTGGGCACTGTATATATGTATGAGCCCCCGCCAAGAAAATGTATATTTAAGCGGGACAGAAGCCCGCCGTCGAGGGGGCGGGGCTTCTTCCTCAGCACTCACCTGCGCCATTTTTTCTCCACAGCTCCGCTGAGAGGAAGCTCCCCAGGCTCTCCCCTGCAGATACACGGTAGAAGAGGGTAAAAAGAGAGGGGGGGCACATAATTAGGTGCAAAAATCAATATAAACAGCAGCTACTGGGTTAACATTAAGTTACTGTGTTATTCCTGGGTTTAAAGCGCTGGGGTGGGTGCTGGCATACTCTCTCTCTGTCTCTCCAAAGGGCCTTGTGGGGGAATTGTCTTCAGATGAGCATTCCCTGAGTGTGTGGTGTGTCGGTACATGTGTGTCGACATGTCTGAGGTAAAAGGCTCCCCTAAGGAGTAGATGAAGCAAATGTGTGTGTGAGTGGTGTCTCCGTCGACAACGCCGACACCTGTTTGGATTTGTGAAATTAAGTGCTAAGGTAAATTTATTGCACAAAAGATTAGAGAACATACAGGGAATCTACCCATGTCAGTCCCTATGTCGCAGAGACCTTCAGAGTCTCTCAATGCTCACTATCCAAAATAATAGACACTGATATCGACACAGAGTCTGACTCCAGTGTCGACTACGATAATGCAAAGTTACAGCCAAAATGGCAGGAAAGTATTCAATGTATGATTATTGTAATAAAAAATGTTTTGCATATCACTGATGACTCATCTGTCCCTGACACAAGGGTACACATGTTTAAGGGGAAGAAAGCTGAGGTAAATGTCCCTCCTCTCATGAAGAAAAAGAGCGGGAATCTCCAGACAAGTAGCTGCAGCTTCCCACAAAGAATTATCAGGGAGTATCCTTTCCCTACTAGGGCCAGGATATGATGGGAATCTTCCCCTAGGGTGTCACGTTTGCCCAAAAGGTAGCGCTGACTTAACAGCTATCCTCAGGGATCCTGCAGATAGCATGCAGTAAAAGTACTTTGAAGTCCATTTACACACATTCTGGTACACTACTCAGACCGGCGATTGTGTCGGCATGGGTTTATAGCGCTGTAGCAGCGTGGACAGATACCTTATCAGCAGAGATTTAGACCCTAGTATGTATATATATATATATATATATATATGTTTATATATAGATATATGTTTATATATAGATATATATATATATAAAAGATGCTGTCTTAGATAATATATAAAACATGCCCAAAGAGACATTAGTCTACTGGGTTCTAGAGTCAACGCTATGTCGATTTCTGCTTGCCGTGTCCTGTGGAACATGCAATGGACAGGTGATGCCGACTTAAGAGGCATATGGAAGGTTTACCTTACAAGGCTGAGGATTGTGTGGAGAAGGGATCTCGGACCTGGTCTCCACAGCTATAGCTGGTAATTCTGATCTTTTGCCTTATATTCCCGCACAGCCTAGGAAAGCACGACATTATCAAATGCAGTCCTTTCGATCACAAAGAAACAAAGTCCGAGGTGCGTCCTTTCTTGCCAGAGGCAGGGGCAGAGGAAAGAAGCTGCACAACACAGCTAATTCCCAGGAACAGAAGTCCTCCCTAGCCTCTACAAAATCCACCGCATGTCGCTGGGGCTCCACAGGCGGAGCTAGGACCGGTGGGGGCACGTCTTCGAAATTTCAGCCACAAGTGGGTTCACTCCCTATTGGATCCCTGGGCAATAGATATTGTGTCTCCGGGATACAAGCTGGACTTCGAGGAGATGCCCCCTCACCAACGGCCCTGCCGGCATCCCCCCACAAGAGGGAAATAGTGTTAACTGCAATTCACAAATTGTATCTTCAACAGGTGGTGGTCAAGGTTCCCCTCCTTCAACAAGGAGGGGGTTATTATTCGACCATGTTGTAGTCCCGAAACCGGACGGTTCGGTCAGACCCATATTGAATTTAAAATCCCTGAACATATACCTGAAAAGGTTCAAGTTCAAGATGGAATCGCTGAGAGCGGTCGTCGCAAGCCTGGAAGGGGGGGATTTTATGGTGTCTCTGGACATAAAGGATACATACCTTCATGTCCCCATTTATCCACCTCATCAGGCGTACCTCAGATTTGTGGTACAAGATTGTCATTACCAGTTTCAGACGTTGCCGTTTGGTC